>NW_025725069.1:0-300000 GCF_021461395.2 Schistocerca americana
AGACCCTTGGAGACAAGTCCGCTGGAGGCCGATGTATTGACTCTCGACGCAAAATGAGTGTTCAATCGTCATTAAGAGGCCCTGAGCATTACATTTAACTATCAATTTTGCGTCGGATTCTAAAATGTTAACTCACAGGGGAACGACCATACGGTGCCCGAGGCAGTAATAGACCCTTGGAGACAAATCGGCTGAATCCCGATGTATTGAATCTCGAGGCAATTTGAGTGTTCCATCGTCATTAGGAAGCCCTGAACGTTACAATTAACAATCAGTTTCACGTCGGATTCGAAAATCTAGACTCACATGAGTGCGAACATAAGAGGCCGGAGGCAGTAATATCCCCATGGAGACAAGTCGGCTGGAGGACGATGTATTGAATCTCGACGCAATTTGAGTGTCCCATCGTCATTAGGAGGCCCTAAACGTTACAATTAACTATCATTTTTGCGTCGGATTCGATAATCTAAACGCACAGGAGAACGACCATAAGGTGCCCGAGGCAGCAACAGACCCTTGGAGACAAGTCGGCTGGAGGCCGATGTATTGAATCTCGACGCAATTTGAGTGTTCCATCGTTATTAGGAGGCCCTAAACGTTACAATTAACTATCGTTTTTGCGTCGGATTCGATAATCTAAACTCACAGGAGAACGACCATAAGGTTCCCGAGGCAGCAATAGACCCTTGGAGACAAATCGGCTGAATGCCGATATATTGAATCTCGAGACAATTTGAGTGTTCCATCGTCATTAGGAAGCCCTGAACGTTACAATTAACAATCAGTTTCGCGTCGGATTCGAAAATCTAGACTCACATGAGAGCGAACATAAGAGGCCGGAGGCAGTAATATCCCCATGGAGACAAGTCGGCTGGAGGACGATGTATTGAATCTCGACGCAATTTGAGTGTCCCATCGTCATTAGGAGGCCCTAAACGTTACAATTATCAACCATTTTAGCGTCGGATTCGAAAATCTACTCACAGGAGAAGTTCATACGGTGCTCGAGACAGCAATATCCCCTTGGAGACAAGTCCGCTGGATGCCGATGTATTGAATCTCGACGCAATTTGAGTGTTCCATCGTCATTAGGAGGCCCTGAACGTTACAATTAACTATCAGTTTCGCGTCGGATTCGAAAATCTAGACTCACATGAGAGCGAACATACGAGGCCGGAGGCAGTAATATCCCCAAGAGACAAGTCGGCTGGAGGACGATGTATTGAATCTCGGACGCAATTTGAGTGTCCCATCGTCATTAGGAGGCCCTAAACGTTACAATTAACTATCATTTTTGCGTCGGATTCGATAATCTAAACTCACAGGAGAACGACCCTAAGGGCCCGAGGCAGCAACAGACCCTTGGAGACAAGTCGGCTGGAGGCCGATGTATTGAATCTCGGACGCAATTTGAGTGTTCCATCGTCATTACAAGGCCCTGAACGTTACAATTAACTGTCATTTTTGCGTCGGATTTGAAAATCTAGACTCACAGGAGAACGACCATAAGGTGAACGAGGCAGCAATAGACCCTTGGAGACAAGTCGGCTGGAGGCCGATGTATTGAATCTCGACTCAATTTGTGTGCTCTATCGTCATTAGGAGGCTCTGAACGTTACAATTAACTATGAGTTTTGCGTCCTATTCGAAAACGTAGAATCACCGGAGACATACCATGTGGTGTCCGAGACAGCGATATCCCCTTGGAGACAAGTCGGCTGGAGCCGATGTATTGAATCTCGACGCAATTTGAGTGATCCATCGTCATTAGAAGGCCCTGAACGTTACAATTAACTATCATTTTTGCGTCGGATTCGAAAATCTAGACTCACAGGAGAACGACCATAAGATGCCCGAGGCAGCAATAGAGCCTTGGAGACAAGTCGGCTGGGGCCGATGTATTGAATCTCGACGCAATTTGAGTGTTCCATCGGCATTAGGAGGCCTGAACGTTACAGTTAACTATCAGTTTCGTGTCGATTCGAAAATCTAGACTCACAGAAGAACGACCATATAGTGCCCGAGGCAGCAAATAGACCCTTGGAGACAAGTCGGCTGGAGGACGATGTATTGAATCTCGACGCAATTTGAGAGTTCCATCGTCATTAGGAGGCCCTGAACGTTACAATTAACTATCATTTTTGCGTCGGATTCGAAAATCTAGAATTACAAGAGAACGACCATAAGGTGCCCGAGGCAGCATTAGACCCTTGGAGACAAGTCGGCTGGAGGACGATGTATTGGATCGCGACGCGATTTGAGTGTTCCATCGTCATTAGGAGGCCTTGAATGTTACAATTAACTATCAGTTTTTCGTCGGATTCGAAAATCTAAACTCACAGGAGAACGACCATAAGGTGCCCGAGGCAGCAATATCCCCTTCGAGACCAGTCCGCTGGAGGACGATGTATTGAATCGCGACGCAATTTGGGTGATCCATCGTCATTAGGAGGCCCTGAACGTTACAATTATCTATGAGTTTTGCGTCGGATTCGAAAATCTAGACTCACAGGAGAACGACCATAAGGTGCCCGAAGCAGCAATAGACCCTTGGGGACAAGTCGGCTGGAGGCCGATGTATTGAATCTCGACGCAATTTGCGTGTTCCATGGTCATTAGGAGGCCCTAAACGTTACAATTAACTATCATTTTTGCGTCGGATTCGATAATCTAATCTCACAGGAGAACGACCATAAGGTGCCCGAGGCAGCAATAGACCCATGGAGACAAATCGGCTGAATGCCGATGTATTGAATCTCGAGGCAATTTGAGTGTTCCATCTTCATTAGGAGGCCCTAAACGTTACAATTAACTATCATTTTTGCGTCGTATTCGATAATCTAATCTCACAGGAGAACGACCATAAGGTGCCCGAGGCAGCAGTAGACCCATGGAGACAAATCGGCTGAATGCCGATGTATTGAATCTTGAGGCAATTGAGTGTACCATCGTCATTAGGAGGCCCTGAACGTTACAATTAACTATCAGTTTCGTGTCGGATTCGAAAATCTAGACTCACATGAGAGCGAATATAAGAGGCCGGAGGGCAGTAATATTCCCATGGAGACAAGTCGGCTGGAGGACGATGTATTGAATCTCGACGCAATTTGAGTGTCCCATCGTCATTAGGAGGCCCTAAACGTTGCAATTAACTATCATTTTTGCGTCTGATTCGATAATCTAAACTCACAGGAGAACGACCCTAAGGTGCCCGAGGCAGCAACAGATATTTGGAGACAAGTCGGCTGGAGGCCGATGTATTGAATCTCGACGCAATTGAGTGCTCCATCGTCATTAGGAGCCCTGAACGTTACAATTAACTATGAGTTTTGCGTCGGATTCGAAAACGTAGAATCACCGGAGAAGGAACATGTGGTGCCCGAGGCAGCGATATCCCCTTGGAGACAAGTCGGCTGGAGGCCGATGTATTGAATCTCGACGCAATTTGAGTATTCCTTTGGCATTAAGAGGCCCTGAACGTTACAATTAACTATCATTTTTGCGTCGGATTCGAAAATCTAGAATTACAAGAGAACGACCATAAGGTGCCCGAGGCAGCATTAGACCCTTGGAGACAAGTCGGCTGGAGGACGATGTATTGGATCGCGACGCAATTTGAGTGTTCCATCGTCATTAGGAGGCCTTGAATGTTACAATTATCTATGAGTTTTGCGTCGGATTCGAAAATCTAGACTCACAGGAGAACGACCATAAGGTGCCCGAGGCAGCAATAGACCCTTGGAGACAAGTCGGCTGGAGGCCGATGTATTGAATCTCGAGGCAATTTGAGTGTTCCATCGTCATTAGGAAGCCCTGAACGTTACAATTAACAATCAGTTTCACGTCGGATTCGAAAATCTAGAATCACATGAGAGCGAACATAAGAGGCCGGAGGCAGTAATATCCCCATGGAGACAAGTCGGCTGGAGGACGATGTATTGAATCTCGACGCAATTTGAGTGTCCCATCGTCATTAGGAGGCCCTAAACGTTACAATTAACTATCATTTTTGCGTCGGATTCGATAATCTAAACGCACAGGAGAACGACCATAAGGTGCCCGAGGCAGCAACAGACCCTTGGAGACAAGTCGGCTGGAGGCCGATGTATTGAATCTCGAGGCAATTAGAGTGTTCCATCGTCATTAGGAAGCCCTGAACGTTACAATTAACAATCAGTTTCGCGTCGGATTCGAAAATCTAGACTCACATGAGAGCGAACATAAGAGGCCGGAGGCAGTAATATCCCCATGGAGACAAGTCGGCTGGAGGACGATGTATTGAATCTCTACGCAATTTGAGTGTCCCATCGTCATTAGGAGGCCCTAAACGTTACAATTAACAACCATTTTAGCGTCGGATTCGAAAATCTACTCACAGGAGAAGTTCATACGGTGCTCGAGACAGCAATATCCCCTTGGAGACAAGTCCGCTGGAGGCCGATGTATTGAATCTCGACGCAATTTGAGTGTTCCATCGTCATTAGGAGGCCCTGAACGTTACAATTAACTATCAGTTTCGCGTCGGATTCGAAAATCTAGACTCACATGAGAGCGAACATACGAGGCCGGAGGCAGTAATATCCCCAAGGAGACAAGTCGGCTGGAGGACGATGTATTGAATCTCGACGCAATTTGAGTGTTCCATCGTCATTACAAGGCCCTGAACGTTACAATTAACTGTCATTTTTGCGTCGGATTTGAAAATCTAGACTCACAGGAGAACGACCATAAGGTGAACGAGGCAGCAATAGACCCTTGGAGACAAGTCGGCTGGAGGCCGATGTATTGAATCTCGACTCAATTTGTGTGCTCTATCGTCATTAGGAGGCCCTGAACGTTACAATTAACTATGAGTTTTGCGTCGGATTCGAAAAGGTAGAATCACCGGAGACATACCATGTGGTGTCCGAGACAGCGATATCCCCTTGAGACAAGTCGGCTGGAGGCCGATGTATTGAATCTCGACGCAATTTGAGTGATCCATCGTCATCAGAAGGCCCTGAACGTTACAATTAACTATCATTTTTGCGTCGGATTCGAAATCTAGACTCACAGGAGAACGACCATAAGATGCCCGAGGCAGCAATAGAGCCTTGGAGACAAGTCGGCTGGGGCCGATGTATTGAATCTCGACGCAATTTGAGTGTTCCATCGGCATTAGGAGGCCCTGAACGTTACAGTTAACTATCAGTTTCGTGTCGGATTCGAAAATCTAGACTCACAGAAGAACGACCACTATAGTGCCCGAGGCAGCAATAGACCCTTTTAGACAAGTCGGCTGAGGACGATGTATTGAATCTCGACGCAATTTGAGAGTTCCATCGTCATTAGGAGGCCCTGAACGTTACAATTAACTATCATTTTGCGTCGGATTCGAAAATCTAGAATTACAAGAGAACGACCATAAGGTGCCCGAGGCAGCATTAGACCCTTGGAGACAAGTCGGCTGGAGGACGATGTATTGGATCGCGACGCGATTTGAGTGTTCCATCGTCATTAGGAGGCCTTGAATGTTACAATTAACTATCAGTTTTTCGTCGGATTCGAAAATCTAAACTCACAGGAGAACGACCATAAGGTGCCCGAGGCAGCAATATCCCCTTGGAGACCAGTCCGCTGGAGGACGATGTATTGAATCGCGACGCAATTTGGGTGATCCATCGTCATTAGGAGGCCCTGAACGTTACAATTATCTATGAGTTTTGCGTCGGATTCGAAAATCTAGACTCACAGGAGAACGACCATAAGGTGCCCGAAGCAGCAATAGACCCTTGGGGACAACTCGGCTGGAGGCCGATGTATTGAATCTCGACGCAATTTGCGTGTTCCATGGACATTAGGAGGCCCTAAACGTTACAATTAACTATCATTTTTGCGTCGGATTCGATAATCTAATCTCACAGGAGAACGACCATAAGGTGCCCGAGGCAGCAATAGACCCATGGAGACAAATCGGCTGAATGCCGATGTATTGAATCTCGAGGCAATTTGAGTGTTCCATCTTCATTAGGAGGCCCTAAACGTTACAATTAACTATCATTTTTGCGTCGTATTCGATAATCTAATCTCACAGGAGAACGACCATAAGGTGCCCGAGGCAGCAATAGACCCATGGAGACAAATCGGCTGAATGCCGATGTATTGAATCTCGAGGCAATTTGAGTGTTCCATCGTCATTAGGAGAGCCCTGAACGTTACAATTAACTATCAGTTTCGCGTCGGATTCGAAAATCTAGCCTCACATGAGAGCGAATATAAGAGGCCGGAGGCAGTCATATCCCCATGGAGACAAGTCGGCTGGAGGACGATGTATTGAATCTCGACGCAATTTGAGTGTCCCCATCGTCATTAGGAGGCCCTAAACGTTGCAATTAACTATCATTTTTGCGTCTGATTCGATAATCTAAACTCACAGGAGAACGACCCTAAGGTGCCCCGAGGCAGCAACAGATATTTGGAGACAAGTCGGCTGGAGGCCGATGTATTGAATCTCGACGCAATTTGAGTGCTCCATCGTCATTAGGAGGCCATGAACGTTACAATTAACTATGAGTTTTGCGTCGGATTCGAAAACGTAGAATCACCGGAGAAGGAACATGTGGTGCCCGAGGCAGCGATATCCCCTTGGAGACAAGTCGGCTGGAGGCCGATGTATTGAATCTCGACGCAATTTGAGTATTCCATCGGCATTAAGAGGCCCTGAACGTTACAGTTAACTATCAGTTTCGCGTCGGATTCGAAAATCTAGTCTCACAGGAGAACGACCATAAGGTGCCCGAGGCAGCAATAGACCCTTGGAGACAAGTCGGCTGGAGGCCGATGTATTGACTCTCGACGCAATTTGAGTGTTCCATCGTCATTAGGAGGCCCTAAACGTTACAATTAACTATCATTTTTGCGTCGGATTCGATAATCTAAACTCACAGGAGAACGACCATAAGATGCCCGAGGCAGCAATAGAGCCTTGGAGACAAGTCGGCTGGAGGCCGATGTATTGAATCTCGACGCAATTCGAGTGTTCCATCGGCATTAGGAGGCCCTGAACGTTACCGTTAACTATCAGTTTCGCGTCGATTCGAAAATCTAGACTCACAGAAGAACGACCATATAGTAACCGAGGCAGCAATAGATCCTTGGAGACAAGTCGGCTGGAGGACGATGTATTGAATCTCGACGCAATTTGAGAGTTCCATCGTCATTAGGAGGCCCTGAACGTTACAATTAACTATCATTTTTGCGTCGGATTCGAGAATCTAGAATTACAAGAGAACGACCATAAGGTGCCCGAGGCAGCATTAAACCCTTGGAGACAAGTCGCTGGAGGACGATGTATTGGATCGCGACGCAATTTGAGTGTTCCATCGTCATTAGGAAGCCTTGATGTTACAATTATCTATGAGTTTTGCGTCGGATTCGAAAATCTAGACTCACAGGAGAACGACCATAAGGTGCCCGAGGCAGCAATAGACCCTTGGAGACAAGTCGGCTGGAGGCCGATGTATTGAATCTCGACGCAATTTGAGTGTTCTATCGTCATTAGGAGGCCCTAACGTTACAATTAACTATCATTTTTGCGTCGGATTCGATAATCTAAACTCACAGGAGAACTACCATAAGGTACCCGAGGCAGCAACAGACCCTTGGAGACAAGTCCGCTGGAGGCCGATGTATTGACTCTCGACGCAAAATGAGTGTTCAATCGTCATTAAGAGGCCCTGAGCATTACATTTAACTATCAATTTTGCGTCGGATTCTAAAATGTTGACTCACAGGGGAACGACCATACGGTGCCCGAGGCAGCAATAGACCCTTGGAGACAAATCGGCTGAATCCCGATGTATTGAATCTCGAGGCAATTTGAGTGTTCCATCGTCATTAGGAGGCCCTAAACGTTACAATTAACTATCGTTTTTGCGTCGGATTCGATAATCTAAACTCACAGGAGAACGACCATAAGGTTCCCGAGGCAGCAATAGACCCTTGGAGACAAATCGGCTGAATGCCGATATATTGAATCTCGAGGCAATTTGAGTGTTCCATCGTCATTAGGAAGCCCTGAACGTTACAATTAACAATCAGTTTCGCGTCGGATTCGAAAATCTAGACTCACATGAGAGCGAACATAAGAGGCCGGAGGCAGTAATATCCCCATGGAGACAAGTCGGCTGGAGGACGATGTATTGAATCTCGACGCAATTTGAGTGTCCCATCGTCATTAGGAGGCCCTAAACGTTACAATTAACAACCATTTTAGCGTCGGATTCGAAAATCTACTCACAGGAGAAGTTCATACGGTGCTCGAGACAGCAATATCCCCTTGGAGACAAGTCCGCTGGAGGCCGATGTATTGAATCTCGACGCAATTTGAGTGTTCCATCGTCATTAGGAGGCCCTGAACGTTACAATTAACTATCAGTTTCGCGTCGGATTCGAAAATCTAGACTCACATGAGAGCGAACATACGAGGCCGGAGGCAGTAATATCCCCAAGGAGACAAGTCGGCTGGAGGACGATGTATTGAATCTCGACGCAATTTGAGTGTCCCATCGTCATTAGGAGGCCCTAAACGTTACAATTAACTATCATTTTTGCGTCGGATTCGATAATCTAAACTCACAGGAGAACGACCCTAAGGTGCCCGAGGCAGCAACAGACCCTTGGAGACAAGTCGGCTGGAGGCCGATGTATTGAATCTCGACGCAATTTGAGTGTTCCATCGTCATTACAAGGCCCTGAACGTTTCAATTAACTGTCATTTTTGCGTCGGATTCGAAAATCTAGACTCACAGGAGAACGACCATAAGGTGAACGAGGCAGCAATAGACCCTTGGAGACAAGTCGGCTGGAGGCCGATGTATTGAATCTCGACTCAATTTGTGTGCTCTATCGTCATTAGGAGGCCCTGAACGTTACAATTAACTATGAGTTTTGCGTCGGATTCGAAAACGTAGAATCACCGGAGACATACCATGTGGTGTCCGAGACAGCGATATCCCCTTGGAGACAAGTCGGCTGGAGGCCGATGTATTGAATCTCGACGCAATTTGAGTGATCCATCGTCATTAGAAGGCCCTGAACGTTACAATTAACTATCATTTTTGCGTCGGATTCGAAAATCTAGACTCACAGGAGAACGACCATAAGATGCCCGAGGCAGCAATAGAGCCTTGGAGACAAGTCGGCTGGGGCCGATGTATTGAATCTCGACGCAATTTGAGTGTTCCATCGGCATTAGGAGGCCCTGAACGTTACAGTTAACTATCAGTTTCGTGTCGGATTCGAAAATCTAGGCTCACAGAAGAACGACCATATAGTGCCCGAGGCAGCAATAGACCCTTGGAGACAAGTCGGCTGGAGGACGATGTATTGAATCTCGACGCAATTTGAGAGTTCCATCGTCATTAGGAGGCCCTGAACGTTACAATTAACTATCATTTTTGCGTCGGATTCGAAAATCTAGAATTACAAGAGAACGACCATAAGGTGCCCGAGGCAGCATTAGACCCTTGGAGACAAGTCGGCTGGAGGACGATGTATTGGATCGCGACGCGATTTGAGTGTTCCATCGTGATTAGGAGGCCTTGAATGTTACAATTAACTATCAGTTTTTCGTCGGATTCGAAAATCTAAACTCACAGGAGAACGACCATAAGGTGCCCGAGGCAGCAATATCCCCTTGGAGACCAGTCCGCTGGAGGACGATGTATTGAATCGCGACGCAATTTGGGTGATCCATCGTTATTAGGAGGCCCTGAACGTTACAATTATTTATGAGTTTTGCGTCGGATTCGAAAATCTAGACTCACAGGAGAACGACCATAAGGTGCCCGAAGCAGCAATAGACCCTTGGGGACAAGTCGGCTGGAGGCCGATGTATTGAATCTCGACGCAATTTGCGTGTTCCATGGTCATTAGGAGGCCCTAAACGTTACAATTAACTATCATTTTTGCATCGGATTCGATAATCTAATCTCACAGGAGAACGACCATGAGGTGCCCGAGGCAGCAATAGACCCATGGAGACAAATCGGCTGAATGCCGATGTATTGAATCTCGAGGCAATTTGAGTGTTCCATCTTCATTAGGAGGCCCTAAACGTTACAATAAACTTTCATTTTTGCGTCGTATTCGATAATCTAATCTCACAGGAGAACGACCGTAAGGTGCCCGAGGCAGCAATAGACCCATGGAGACAAATCGGCTGAATGCCGATGTATTGAATCTCGAGGCAATTTGAGTGTTCCATCGTCATTAGGAGGCCCTGAACGTTACAATTAACTATCAGTTTCGCGTCGGATTCGAAAATCTAGACTCACATGAGAGCGAATATAAGAGGCCGGAGGCAGTAATATTCCCATGGAGACAAGTCGGCTGGAGGACGATGTATTGAATCTCGACGCAATTTGAGTGTCCCATCGTCATTAGGAGGCCCTAAACGTTACAATTAACTTTCATTTTTGCGTCGTATTCGATAATCTAATCTCACAGGAGAACGACCATAAGGTGCCCGAGGCAGCAATAGACCCATGGAGACAAATCGGCTGAATGCCGATGTATTGAATCTCGAGGCAATTTGAGTGTCCCATCGTCATTAGGAGGCCCTAAACGTTGCAATTAACTATCATTTTTGCGTCTGATTCGATAATCTAAACTCACAGGAGAACGACCCTAAGGTGCCCGAGGCAGCAACAGATATTTGGAGACAAGTCGGCTGGAGGCCGATGTATTGAATCTCGACGCAATTTGAGTGCTCCATCGTCATTAGGAGGCCCTGAACGTTGCAATTAACTATGAGTTTTGCGTCGGATTCGAAAACGTAGAATCACCGGAGAAGGAACATGTGGTGCCCGAGGCAGCGATATCCCCTTGGAGACAAGTCGGCTGGAGGCCGATGTATTGAATCTCGACGCAATTTGAGTATTCCATCGGCATTAAGAGGCCCTGAACGTTACAGTTAACTATCAGTTTCGCGTCGGATTCGAAAATCTAGTCTCACAGGAGAACGACCATAAGGTGCCCGAGGCAGCAATAGACCCTTGGAGACAAGTCGGCTGGAGGCCGATGTATTGACTCTCGACGCAAAATGAGTGTTCCATCGTCATTAAGAGGCCCTGAGCATTACATTTAACTATCAGTTTTGCGTCGGATTCTAAAATGTTGACTCACAGGGGAACGACCATACGGTGCCCGAGGCAGCAATAGACCCTTGGAGTCAAATCGGCTGATTGCATATGTATTGAATCTCGAGGCAATTTGAGTGTTCCATCGTCATTAGGAAGCCCTGAACGTTACAATTAACATTCAGTTTCGCGTCGGATTCGAAAATCTAGACTCACATGAGAGCGAACACAAGAGGCCGGAGGCAGTAATATCCCCATGGAGACAAGTTGGCTGGAGGACGATGTATTGAATCTCGACGCAATTTGAGTGTCCCATCGTCATTAGGAGGCCCTAAACGTTACAATTAACTATCATTTTTGCGTCGGATTCGATAATCTAAACTCACAGGAGAACGACCATAAGGTGCCCGAGGCAGCAACAGACCCTTGGAGACAAGTCGGCTGGACGCCGCTGTATTGAATCTCGACGCAATTTGAGTGTTTCATCGTCATTAGGAGGCCCTAAACCTTACAATTAACTATCAGTTTCTCGTCGGATTCGAAAATCTACTCACAGGAGAAGTTCATACGGTGCTCGAGACAGCAATATACCCCTTGGAGACAAATCGACTTGAGGCCGATGTATTGAATATCGACGCAATTTGAGTGTTCCATCGTCATTAGGTCGCCCTGAACGTTATAATGAACTATCAGTTTTGCGTCGGATTTGAAAATGTAGACCTACAAGAGAACGACCATAAGGTGCCCGAGGCAGCATTAGAAACTTGGAGACAAGTCGGCTGGAGGCCGATGTATTGAATCTCGACGCAATTTGAGTGTTCCATCGTCATTACAAGGCCCTGAACGTTACAATTAACTATCAGTTTTGCGTCGAATTCTAAAATGTTGACTCACAGGGGCACGACCATACGGTGCCCGAGGCAGCAATAGACCCTTGGAGACAAGTCGGCTAGAGGCCGATGTATTGAATCGCGACGCAATTTGAGTGTTCCATCGGCATTAGGAGGCCCTGAACGTTACAATTCACTATCAGTTTTGCGTCGGATTCGAAAATCTACTAACAGGAGAAGGATCAAATGGAGCACGAGACTGCAATATCCCCTTGGATACAAATCGACTGGAGGTCGATGTATTGAATCTCGACGCAATTTGAGTGTTCCATCGTCATTAGGAGGCCCTGAACCTTACAATTAACTATCACTCTCGCGTCGGATTCGAAAATCTAGACTCACAGGAGACGGACCACATGGAGCCCGAGGCAGCAATATCCCCTTGTAGACAAGTCGGCTGGAGGAAGATGTATTGACTTTCGACGCAATTTGAGTGTTCCATCGTCATTAAGAGGCCCTGGGCATTATATTTAACTATCAGTTTTGCGTCGGATTCTAAAATGTTGACTCACAGGGTAACGACCATACGGTGCCCGAGGCAGCAATAGACCCTTGGAGACAAATCGGCTGAATGCCGATGTATTGAATCTCGAAGCAATTTGAGTGTTCCATCGTCAATAGGATGCCCTGAACGTTACAATTACCAATCAGTTTCGCGTTGGCTTCGAAAATCTAGACTCACATGAGAGCGAACATAAGAGGCCGGAGGCAGTAATATCCCCATGGAGAAAAGTCGGCTGGAGGACGATGTATTGAATCTCGACGCAATTTGAGTGTCCCATCGTCATTAGGAGGCCCTAAACGTTACAATTAACTATCATTTTTGCGTCGGATTCGATAATCTAAACCCACAGGAGAACGACCATAAGGTGCCCGAGGCAGCAACAGACCCTTGGAGACAAGTCGGCTGGAGACCGATGTATTGATTCTCGACGCAATTTGAGTGTTCCATCGTCATCAGGAGGCCCTAAACGTTGCAATTAACAATAATTTTTGCGTCGGATTCGATAATCTAAACTCACAGGAGAACGAGCATAAGGTGCCCGAGGCAGCAACAGACCCTTGGAAACAAGTCGGCAGGAGGCCGATGTATTGAATCTCGACGCAATTTGAGTGTTCCATCGTCATTACAAGGCCCTGAACGTTACAATTAACTATCATTTTTGCGTCGGATTCGAAAATCTAGACTCACAGGAGAACGACCATAAGGTGCCCGAGGCAGCAATTGACCCTTGGAGACAAGTGGGCTGGAGGTCGATGTATTGAATCTTGACGCAATTTGAGTGTTCCATCGTCATTAGGAGGCTCTGAACGTTACAATTAACAATCATTTTAGCGTCGGATTCGAAAATCCACTCACAGGAGAAGTTCATACGGTGCTCGAGACAGCAATATACCCCTTGGAGACAAATCGACTGGAGGCCGATGTACTGAATATCGACGCAATTTGAGTGTTCCATCGTCATTAGCTCGCCCTGAACGTTGTAATGAACTATCAGTTTTGCGTCGGATTCGAAAATCTAGACTTACAACACAACGACCATAAGGTGCCCGAGGCAGCATTAGACCCTTGGAGACAAGTCGGCTGGAGGACGATGTAATGGATCGCGACGCAATTTGATTCTTCTATCGTCATTAGGAGGCGCAGAACGGTACAATTCACTATCATTTTTGCGTCGGATTCGAAAATCTAGACTCACAGGAGAAGGATCATATTGTGCCCGAGACAGCAATATCACCTTGGAGACAATTCGGCTGGAGGCCGATGTATTGAATCCCGACGCAATTTGAGTGTTCCATCGTCATTAGGAGGCCCTGAACGTTACAATTAACTATCAGTTTCGCTTCGGATTCGAAAATCTAGACTAACAGGAGACGGACCACATGGAGCCCGAGGCAGCAATATCCCCTTGGAGACAAGTCGGCTGGAGGTCGATGTATTGAATCTCGACTCAATTTGAGTGTTCCATCGTCATTAGGTGGCCCTGAACGTTACAATTAACAATCAGTTTTGCGTCGGGTTCGAAAATCTAGACTCACAGCAGAACGATCACAAGGTGCCCGTGGTGGCTATTGACCCTTGGAGACAAGTCGGTTGGAGGACGATGTATTGGATCGCGACGCAGAATGAGTGTTCCATCGTCATTAGGAGGCCCTGAATGTTACAATTAACTATCAGTTTTTCGTCGGATTCGAAAATCTAGACTCACTGGAGACGGACCATAAGGTGCCCGATGCAGCAATATCCCCTTGGAGACCAGTCCGCTGGAAGACGATGTACTGAATCGCGACGCAATTTGAGTGCTCCATCGTCATTTGGAGGCCCTAAACCTTACAATTAACTATCAGTTTCTCGTCGGATTCGAAAATCTACTCACAGGAGAAGTTCATACGGTGCTCGAGACAGCAATATACCCCTTGGAGACAAATCGACTTGAGGCCGATGTATTGAATATCGACTCAATTTGAGTGTTCCATCGTCATTAGGTCGCCCTGAACGTTATAATGAACTATCAGTTTTGCGTCGGATTCGAAAATGTAGACTTACAAGAGAACGACCATAAGGTGCCCGAGGCAGCATTAGACACTTGGAGACAAGTCGGCTGGAGGACGATGTATTGGATCGCGACGCAATTTGAGTGTTCCATCGTCATTAGGAGGCCCTGAATGTTACAACTAACTATCAGTTTTTCGTCGGATTCGAAAATCTAGACTCACAGCAGACGGACCATTTGGTGCCCGAGGCAGCAATATCCCCTTGGAGACAAATCGGCTGGAGGACGATGTATTGAATCTCAACGCAATTTTAGTCTTCTATCGTCATTAGGAGGCGCTGAACGTTACAATTCACTATCACTTTTGCGTCGGAATCGAAAATCTAGACTCACAGGAGAAGGATCATATTGTGCCCGAGACAGCAATATCCCCTTGGAGACAAGTCGGCTGGAGGTCGATGTATTGAATCTCGACTCAATTTGAGTGTTCCATCGTCATTAGGTGTCCCTGAACGTTACAATTAACTATCAGTTTTGCGTCGAATTCTAAAATGTTGACTCACAGGGGCACGAACATACGGTGCCCGAGGCAGCAATAGACCCTTGGAGACAAGTCGGCTAGAGGCCAATGTATTGAATCGCGACGCAATTTGAGTGTTCCATCGGCATTAGGAGGCCCTGAACGTTACAATTCACTATCATTTTTGCGTCGGATTCGAAAATCTACTAACAGGAGAAGGATCATATGGTGCACGAGACTGCAATATCCCCTTGGATACAAGTCGACTGGAGGTCGATGTATTGAATCTCGACGCAGTTTGAATGTTCCATCGTCATTAGGAGGCCCTGAAGCTTACAATTAACTATCAGTATCTCGTCGGATTCGAAAATCTAGACTCACAGGAGACGGACCACATGGAGCCCGAGGCAGCAATATCCCCTTGTAGGCAAGTCGGCAGGAGGAAGATGTATTAACTCTCGACGCAATTTGAGTGTGCCATCGTCATTAAGAGGCCCTGAGCATTACATTTAACTATCAGTTTTGCGTCGGATTTTAAAATGTTGACTCACAGGGGAACGACCATACGGTGCCCGAGGCAGCAATAGACCCTTGGAGACAAATCGGCTGAATGCCGATGTATTGAATCTCGAGGCAATTTGAGTGTTCCATCGTCATTAGGAAGACCTGAACGTTACAATTAACAATCAGTTTCGCGTCGGATTCGAAAATCTAGACTCACATGAGAGCGAACATAAGAGGCCGGAGGCAGTAATATCCCCATGGAGACAAGTCGGCTGGAGGACGATGTATTGAATCTCGACGCAATTTGAGTGTCCCATCGTCATTAGGTGCCCTAAACGTTACAATTAACTAACATTTTTGCGTCGGATTCGATAATCTAAACTCACAGGAGAACGACCATAAGGTGCCCGAGGCAGCAACAGGCCCTTGGAGACAAGTCGGCTGGAGGCCAATGTATTGAATCTCGACGCAATTTGAGTGTTCCATCGTCATTACAAGGCCCTGAACGTTACAATTAACTATCATTTTTGCGTCGGATTCGAAAATCTAGACACACAGGAGAACGACCATAAGGTGCCCGAGGCAGCAATAGACCCTTGGAGACAAGTCGGCTGGAGGCCGATGTATTGAATCTCGACGCAATTTGAGTGTTCCATCGGAATTAGGAGGCCCTGAACGTTACAGTTAACTATCATTTTAGCGTCGGATTCGAAAATCTACTAACAGGAGAGGGATCATATGGTGCACGAGACTGCAATATCCCCTTGGATACAAGTCGACTGGAGGTCGATGTATTGACTCTCGACGCAATTTGAGTGTTCCATCGTCTTTAGGAGGCCCTAAACGTTACAATTAACTATCATTTTAGCGTCGGATTCGAAAATCTACTCACAGGAGAAGTTCATACGGTGCTCGAGGCAGCAATAGACCCTGGAGACAAGTCGGCTGGAAACCGATGTATTGATTCTTGACGCAATTTGAGTGTTCCATCGTCATTAGGAGACCCTGAACGTTTCAATTAACAATCATTTTAGCGTCGGATTCGAAAGTCTACTCACAGGAGAAGTTCATACGGTGCTCGAGACAGCAATATCCCCTTGGAGACAAGTCCGCTGGAGGCCGATGTATTGAATCTCGACGCAATTTGAGTGTTCCATCGTCATTAGGAGGCCCTGAACGATACAATTAACTATCAGTTTCGCGTCGGATTCGAAAATCTAGACTCACATGAGAGCGAACTTAAGAGGCCGGAGGCAGTAATATCCCCATGGAGACAAGTCGGCTGGAGGACGATGTATTGAATCTCGACGCAATTTGAGTGTCCCATCGGCATTAGGAGGCCCTAAACGTTACATTTAACTATCATTTTTGCGTCGGATTCGATAATCTAAACTCACAGGAGAACGACCATAAGATGCCCGAGGCAGCAATAGAGCCTTGGAGACAAGTCGGCTGGAGGCCGATGTATTGAATCTCGACGCAATTTGAGTGTTCCATCGGCATTAGGAGGCCTGAACGTTACCGTTAACTATCAGTTTCGCGTCGGATTCGAAAATCTAGACTCACAGAAGAACGACCATATAGTAACCGAGGCAGCAATAGACCCTTGGAGACAAGTCGGCTGGAGGACGATGTATTGAATCTCGACGCAATTTGAGAGTTCCATCGTCATTAGGAGGCCCTGAACGTTACAATTAACTATCATTTTTGCGTCGGATTCGAAAATCTAGAATTACAGGAGAACGACCATAAGGTGCCCGAGGCAGCATTAGACCCTTGGAGACAAGTCGGCTGGAGGACGATGTATTGGATCGCGACGCAATTTGAGTGTTCAATCGTCATTAGGAGGCCTTGAATGTTACAATTATCTATGAGTTTTGCGTCGGATTCGAAAATCTAGACTCACAGGAGAACGACCATAAGGTGCCCGAGGCAGCAATAGACCCTTGGAGACAAGTCGGCTGGAGGCCGATGTATTGAATCTCGACGCAATTTGAGTGTTCCATCGTCATTAGGAGGCCCTAAACGTTACAATTAACTATCATTTTTGCGTCGGATTCGATAATCTAAACTCACAGGAGAACGACCATAAGATGCCCGAGGCAGCAATAGAGCCTTGGAGACAAGTCGGCTGGAGGCCGATGTATTGAATCTCGACGCAATTTGAGTGTTCCATCGGCTTTAGGAGGCCTGAACGTTACCGTTAACTATCAGTTTCGCGTCGGATTCGAAAATCTAGACTCACAGAAGAACGACCATATAGTAACCGAGGCAGCAATAGACCCTTGGAGACAAGTCGGCTGGAGGACGATGTATTGAATCTCGACGCAATTTGAGAGTTCCATCGTCATTAGGAGGCCCTGAACGTTACAATTAACTATCATTTTTGCGTCGGATTCGAAAATCTAGAATTACAAGAGAACGAACATAAGGTGCCCGAGGCAGCATTAGACCCTTGGAGACAAGTCGGCTGGAGGACGATGTATTGGATCGCGACGCAATTTGAGTGTTCCATCGTCATTAGGAGGCCTTGAATGTTACAATTATCTATGAGTATTGCGTCGGATTCGAAAATCTAGACTCACAGGAGAACGACCATAAGGTGCCCGAGGCAGCAATAGACCCTTTGAGACAAGTCGGCTGGAGGACGATGTATTGGATCGCGACGCAATTTGAGTGTTCAATCGTCATTAGGAGGCCTTGAATGTTACAATTATCTATGAGTTTTGCGTCGGATTCGAAAATCTAGACTCACAGGAGAACGACCATAAGGTGCCCGAGGCAGCAACAGGCCCTTGGAGACAAGTCGGCTGGAGGCCAATGTATTGAATCTCGACGCAATTTGAGTGTTCCATCGTCATTACAAGGCCCTGAACGTTACAATTAACTATCATTTTTGCGTCGGATTCGAAAATCTAGACACACAGGAGAACGACCATAAGGTGCCCGAGGCAGCAATAGACCCTTGGAGACAAGTCGGCTGGAGGCCGATGTATTGAATCTCGACGCAATTTGAGTGTTCCATCGGAATTAGGAGGCCCTGAACGTTACAGTTAACTATCATTTTAGCGTCGGATTCGAAAATCTACTAACAGGAGAGGGATCATATGGTGCACGAGACTGCAATATCCCCTTGGATACAAGTCGACTGGAGGTCGATGTATTGACTCTCGACGCAATTTGAGTGTTCCATCGTCTTTAGGAGGCCCTAAACGTTACAATTAACTATCATTTTAGCGTCGGATTCGAAAATCTACTCACAGGAGAAGTTCATACGGTGCTCGAGGCAGCATAAGACCCTGGAGACAAGTCGGCTGGAAACCGATGTATTGATTCTTGACGCAATTTGAGTGTTCCATCGTCATTAGGAGACCCTGAACGTTTCAATTAACAATCATTTTAGCGTCGGATTCGAAAGTCTACTCACAGGAGAAGTTCATACGGTGCTCGAGACAGCAATATCCCCTTGGAGACAAGTCCGCTGGAGGCCGATGTATTGAATCTCGACGCAATTTGAGTGTTCCATCGTCATTAGGAGGCCCTGAACGATACAATTAACTATCAGTTTCGCGTCGGATTCGAAAATCTAGACTCACATGAGAGCGAACTTAAGAGGCCGGAGGCAGTAATATCCCCATGGAGACAAGTCGGCTGGAGGACGATGTATTGAATCTCGACGCAATTTGAGTGTCCCATCGGCATTAGGAGGCCCTAAACGTTACATTTAACTATCATTTTTGCGTCGGATTCGATAATCTAAACTCACAGGAGAACGACCATAAGATGCCCGAGGCAGCAATAGAGCCTTGGAGACAAGTCGGCTGGAGGCCGATGTATTGAATCTCGACGCAATTTGAGTGTTCCATCGGCATTAGGAGGCCTGAACGTTACCGTTAACTATCAGTTTCGCGTCGGATTCGAAAATCTAGACTCACAGAAGAACGACCATATAGTAACCGAGGCAGCAATAGACCCTTGGAGACAAGTCGGCTGGAGGACGATGTATTGAATCTCGACGCAATTTGAGAGTTCCATCGTCATTAGGAGGCCCTGAACGTTACAATTAACTATCATTTTTGCGTCGGATTCGAAAATCTAGAATTACAGGAGAACGACCATAAGGTGCCCGAGGCAGCATTAGACCCTTGGAGACAAGTCGGCTGGAGGACGATGTATTGGATCGCGACGCAATTTGAGTGTTCAATCGTCATTAGGAGGCCTTGAATGTTACAATTATCTATGAGTTTTGCGTCGGATTCGAAAATCTAGACTCACAGGAGAACGACCATAAGGTGCCCGAGGCAGCAATAGACCCTTGGAGACAAGTCGGCTGGAGGCCGATGTATTGAATCTCGACGCAATTTGAGTGTTCCATCGTCATTAGGAGGCCCTAAACGTTACAATTAACTATCATTTTTGCGTCGGATTCGATAATCTAAACTCACAGGAGAACGACCATAAGATGCCCGAGGCAGCAATAGAGCCTTGGAGACAAGTCGGCTGGAGGCCGATGTATTGAATCTCGACGCAATTTGAGTGTTCCATCGGCTTTAGGAGGCCTGAACGTTACCGTTAACTATCAGTTTCGCGTCGGATTCGAAAATCTAGACTCACAGAAGAACGACCATATAGTAACCGAGGCAGCAATAGACCCTTGGAGACAAGTCGGCTGGAGGACGATGTATTGAATCTCGACGCAATTTGAGAGTTCCATCGTCATTAGGAGGCCCTGAACGTTACAATTAACTATCATTTTTGCGTCGGATTCGAAAATCTAGAATTACAAGAGAACGAACATAAGGTGCCCGAGGCAGCATTAGACCCTTGGAGACAAGTCGGCTGGAGGACGATGTATTGGATCGCGACGCAATTTGAGTGTTCCATCGTCATTAGGAGGCCTTGAATGTTACAATTATCTATGAGTTTTGCGTCGGATTCGAAAATCTAGACTCACAGGAGAACGACCATAAGGTGCCCGAGGCAGCAATAGACCCTTTGAGACAAGTCGGCTGGAGGCCGATGTATTGAATCTCGACGCAATTTGAGTGTTCCATCGTCATTAGGAGGCCCTAAACGTTACAATTAACTATCGTTTTTGCGTCGGATTCGTTAATCTAAACTCACAGGAGAACGACCATAAGGTTCCCGAGGCAGCAATAGACCCTTGGAGACAAATCGGCTGAATGCCGATATATTGAATCTCGAGGCAATTTGAGTGTTCCATCGTCATTAGGAAGCCCTGAACGTTACAATTAACAATCAGTTTCGCGTCGGATTCGAAAATCTAGACTCACATGACAGCGAACATAAGAGGCCGGAGGCAGTAATATCCCCACGGAGACAAGTCGGCTGGAGGACGATGTATTGAATCTCGACGCAATTTGAGTGTCCCATCGTCATTAGGAGGCCCTAAACGTTACAATTAACAACCATTTTAGCGTCGGATTCGAAAATCTACTCACAGGAGAAGTTCATACTGTGCTCGAGACAGCAATATCCCCTTGGAGACAAGTCCGCTGGAGGCCGATGTATTGAATCTCGACGCAATTTGAGTGTTCCATCGTCATTAGGAGGCCCTGAACGTTACAATTAACTATAAGTTTCGCGTCGGATTCGAAAATCTAGACTCACATGAGAGCGAACATACGAGGCATGAGGCAGTAATATCCCCAAGGAGACAAGTCGGCTGGAGGACGATGTATTGAATCTCGACGCAATTTGAGTGTCCCATCGTCATTAGGAGGCCCTAAACGTTACAATTAACTATCATTTTTGCGTCGGATTCGATAATCTAAACTCACAGGAGAACGACCCTAAGGTGCCCGAGGCAGCAACAGACCCTTGGAGAGAAGTCGGCTGGAGGCCGATGTATTGAATCTCCACGCAATTTGAGTGTTCCATCGTCATTACAAGGCCCTGAACGTTACAATTAACTATCATTTTTGCGTCGGATTTGAAAATCTAGACTCACTGGAGAACGACCATAAGGTGAACGAGGCAGCAATAGACCCTTGGAGACAAGTCGGCTGGAGGCCGATGTATTGAATCTCGACTCAATTTGTGTACTCTATCGTCATTAGGAGGCCCTGAACGTTACAATTAACTATGAGTTTTGCGTCGGATTCGAAAACGTAGAATCACCGGAGACATACCATGTGGTGTCCGAGACAGCGATATCCCCTTGGAGACAAGTCGGCTGGAGGGCGATGTATTGAATCTCGACGCAATTTGAGTGATCCATCGTCATTAGAAGGCCCTGAACGTTACAATTAACTATCATTTTTGCGTCGGATTCGAAAATCTAGACTCACAGGAGAACGACCATAAGATGCCCGAGGCAGCAATAGAGCCTTGGAGACAAGTCGGCTGGGGCCGATGTATTGAATCTCGACGCAATTTGAGTATTCCATCGGCATTAAGAGGCCCTGAACGTTACAGTTAACTATCAGTTTCGCGTCGGATTCGAAAATCTAGTCTCACAGGAGAACGACCATAAGGTGCCCGAGGCAGCAATAGACCCTTGGAGACAAGTCGGCTGGAGGCCGATGTATTGACTCTCGACGCAAAATGAGTGTTCCATCGTCATTAAGAGGCCCTGAGCATTACATTTAACTATCAGTTTTGCGTCGGATTCTAAAATGTTGACTCACAGGGGAACGACCATACGGTGCCCGAGGCAGCACTAGACCCTTGGAGTCAAATCGGCTGAATGCCCATGTATTGAATCTCGAGGCAATTTGAGTGTTCCATCGCCATTAGGAAGCCCTGAACGTTACAATTAACAATCAGTTTCGCGTCGGATTCGAAAATCTAGACTCACATGAGAGCGAACACATGAGGCCGGAGGCAGTAATATCCCCATGGAGACAAGTCGGCTGGAGGACGATGTATTGAATCTCGACGCAATTTGAGTGTCCCATCGTCATTAGGAGGCCCTAAACGCTACAATTAACTATCATTTTTGCGTCGGATTCGATAATCTAAACTCACAGGAGAACGACCATAAGGTGCCCGAGGCAGCAACAGACCCTTGGAGACAAGTCGGCTGGACGCCGCTGTATTGAATCTCGACGCAATTTGAGTGTTTCATCGTCATTAGGAGGCCCTAAACCTTACAATTAACTGTCAGTTTCTCGTCGGATTCGAAAATCTACTCACAGGAGAAGTTCATACGGTGCTCGAGACAGCAATATACCCCTTGGAGACAAATCGACTTGAGGCCGATGTATTGAATATCGACGCAATTTGAGTGTTCCATCGTCATTAGGTCTCCCTGAACGTTATAATGAACTATCAGTTTTGCGTCGGATTTGAAAATGTAGACCTACAAGAGAACGACCATAAGGTGCCCGAGGCAGCATTGGACACTTGGAGACAAGTCGGCTGGAGGACAATGTATTGGATCGCGACGCAATTTGAGTGTTCCATCGTCATTAGGAGGCCCTGAATGTTACAATTAACAATCAGTTTTTCGTCGGATTCGAAAATCTAGACTCACAGCAGACGGACCATTTGGTGCCCGAGGCAGCAATATCCCCTTGGAGACAAATCGGCTGGAGGACGATGTATTGAATCTCAACGCAATTTGAGTCTTCTATCGTCATTAGGAGGCGCTTAACGTTACAATTCACTATCACTTTTGCGTCGGAATCGAAAATCTAGACTCACTGGAGAAGGATCATATTGTGCCCGAGACAGCAATATCCCCTTGGAGACAAGTGGGCTGGAGGTCGATGTATTGAATCTCGACTCAATTTGAGTGTTCCATCGTCATTAGGTGGCCCTGAACGTTACAATTAACTATCAGTTTTGCGTCGAATTCTAAAATGTTGACTCACAGGGGCACGAACATACGGTGCCCGAATCAGCAATAGACCCTTGGAGACAAGTCGGCTAGAGGCCAATGTATTGAATCGCGACGCAATTTGAGTGTTCCATCGGCATTAGGAGGCCCTGAACTTTACAATTCACTATCATTTTTGCGTCGGATTCGAAAATCTACTAACAGGAGAAGGATCATATCGTGCACGAGACCGCAATATCCCCTTGGATACAAGTCGACTGGAGGTCGATGTATTGAATCTCGACGCAATTTGAGTGTTCCATCGTCATTAGGAGGCCCTGAACCTTACAATTAACTATCACTTTCGCGTCGGATTCGAAAATCTAGACTCACAGGAGACGGACCACATGGAGCCCGAGGCAGCAATATCCCCATGTAGACAAGTCGGCTGGAGGAAGATGTATTGACTCTCGACGCAATTTGAGTGTTCCATCGTCATTAAGAGGCCCTGAGCATTACATTTAACTATCAGTTTTGCGTCGGATTCTAAAATGTTGACTCACAGGGTAACGACCATACGGTGCCCGAGGCAGCAATAGACCCTTGGAGACAAATCGGCTGAATGCCGATGTATTGAATGTCGAGGCAATTTGAGTGTTCCATCGTCAATAGGAAGCCCTGAACGTTACAATTAACAATCAGTTTCGCGTCGGATTCGAAAATCTAGACTCACATGAGAGCGAACATAAGAGGCCGGAGGCAGTAATATCCCCATGGAGAAAAGTCGGCTGGAGGACGATGTATTGAATCTCGACGCAATTTGAGTGTCCCATCGTCATTAGGAGGCCCTAAACGTTTATAATTAACTATCATTTTTGCGTCGGATTCGATAATCTAAACTCACAGGAGAACGACCATAAGGTGCCCGAGGCAGCAACAGACCCTCGGAGACAAGTCGGCTGGAGACCGATGTATTGAATCTCGACGCAATTTGAGTGTTCCATCGTCATCAGGAGGACCTAAACGTTACAATTAACTATAATTTTTGCGTCGGATTCGATAATCTAAACTCACAGGAGAACGACCATAAGGTGCCCGAGGCAGCAACAGACCCTTGGAGACAAGTCGGCTGGAGGCCGATGTATTGAATCTCGACGCAATTTGAGTGTTCCATCGTCATTACAAGGCCCTGAACGTTACAATTAACTATCATTTTTGCGTCGGATTCGAAAATCTAGACTCACAGGAGAACGACCATAAGGTGCCCGAGGCAGCAATAGACCCTTGGAGACAAGTCGGCTGGAGGTCGATGTATTGAATCTCGACGCAATTTGAGTGTTCCATCGTCATAGGAGGCTCTGAACGTTACAATTAACAATAATTTTAGCGTCGGATTCGAAAATCCACTCACAGGAGAAGTTCATACGGTGCTCGAGACAGCAATATACCCCTTGGAGACAAATCGACTGGAGGCCGATGTACTGAATATCGACGCAATTTGAGTGTTCCATCGTCATTAGCTCGCCCTGAACGTTGTAATGAACTATCAGTTTTGCGTCGGATTCGAAAATCTAGACTTACAACACAACGACCATAAGGTGCCCGAGGCAGCATTAGACCCTTGGAGACAAGTCGGCTGGAGGACGATGTAATGGATCGCGACGAAATTTGATTCTTCTATCGTCATTAGGAGGCGCAGAACGGTACAATTCACTATCATTTTTGCGTCGGATTCGAAAATCTAGACTCACAGGAGAAGGATCATATTGTGCCCGAGACAGCAATATCCCCTTGGAGACAATTCGGCTGGAGGCCGATGTATTGAATCCCGACGCAATTTGAGTGTTCCATCGTCATTAGGAGGCCCTGAACGTTACAATTAACTATCAGTTTCGCGTCGGATTCGAAAATCTAGACTCACAGGAGACGGACCACATGGAGCTCGAGGCAGCAATATCCCCTTGGAGACAAGTCGGCTGGAGGTCGATGTATTGAATCTCGACTCAATTTGAGTGTTCCATCGTCATTAGGTGGCCCTGAACGTTACAATTAACAATCAGTTTTGCGTCGGGTTCGAAAATCTAGACTCACAGCAGAACGATCACAAGGTGCCCGTGGTAGCTATTGACCCTTGGAGACAAGTCGGTTGGAGGACGATGTATTGGATCGCGACGCAGAATGAGTGTTGCATCGTCATTAGGAGGCCCTGAATGTTACAATTAACTATCAGTTTTTCGTCGGATTCGAAAATCTAGACTCACTGGAGACGGACCATAAGGTGCCCGATGCAGCAATATCCCCTTGGAGACCAGTCCGCTGGAAGACGATGTATTGAATCGCGACGCAATTTGAGTGCTCCATCGTCATTTGGAGGCCCTAAACCTTACAATTATCTATCAGTTTCTCGTCGGATTCGAAAATCTACTCACAGGAGAAGTTCATACGGTGCTCGAGACTGCAATATACCCCTTGGAGACAATTCGACTTGAGGCCGATGTATTGAATATCGACGCAATTTGAGTGTTCCATCGTCATTAGGTCGCCCTGAACGTTATAATGAACTATCAGTTTTGCGTCGGATTCGAAAATGTAGACTTACAAGAGAACGACCATAAGGTGCCCGAGGCAGCATTAGACACTTGGAGACAAGTCGGCTGGAGGACGATGTATTGGATCGCGACGCAATTTGAGTGTTCCATCGTCATTAGGAGGCCCTGAATGTTACAATTAACTATCAGTTTTTCGTCGCATTCGAAAATCTAGACCCACAGCAGACGGACCATTTGGTGCCCGAGGCAGCAATATCCCCTTGGAGGCAAATCGGCTGGAGGACGATGTATTGAATCTCAACGCAATTTGAGTCTTCTATCGTCATTAGGAGGCGCTGAACGTTACAATTCACTATCACTTTTGCGTCGGATTCGAAAATCTACTCACAGGAGAAGTTCATACGGTGCTCGAGACAGCAATATACCCCTTGGAGACAAATCGACTGGAGGTCGATGTACTGAATATCGACGCAATTTGAGTGTTCCATCGTCATTAGCTCGCCCTGAACGTTGTAATGAACTATCAGTTTTGCGTCGGATTCGAATATCTAGACTCTTACGAGAGCGAACATAAGAGGAAGGAGGCAGTAATATTCCCATGGAGACAAGTCGGCTGGAAGACGATGTATTGAATCTCGACGCAATTTGAGTGTCCCATCGTCATTAGGAGGCCCTATACGTTACAATTAACTATCATTATTGCTTCGGATTCGATAATCTAAACTCACAGGAGAACGACCATAAGGTGCCCGAGGCAGCAACAGACCCTTGGAGACAAGTCGGCTGGAGGCCGATGTATTGAATCTCGACGCAATTTGAGTGTTCCATCGTCATTACAAGGCCCTGAACGTTACAATTAACTATCATTTTTGCGACGGATTCGAAAATCTAGACTCACAGGTGAACGACCATAAGGTGCCCGAGGCAGCAACAGACCCTTGGAGACAAGTCGGCCTGAGGCCGATGTATTGAATATCGACGCAATTTGAGTGTTCCATCGTCATTAGGTCGCCCTGAACGTTATAATGAACTATCAGTTTTGCGTCGGATTCGAAAATCTAGACTTACAAGAGAACGACCATAAGGTGCCCGAGGCAGCATTAGACCCTTGGAGACAAGTCGGCTGGAGGACGATGTATTGGATCGCGACGCAATTTGATTCTTCTATCGTCATTAGGAGGCCCTGAATGTTACAAATAACTATCAGTTTCTCGTCGGATTCGAAAATCTAGACTCACAGCAGACGGACCATTTGGTGCCCGAGGCTGCAATATCCCCTTGGAGACAAATCGGCTGGAGGACGATGTATTGAGTCTCGACGCAATTTGAGTGTTCCATCGTCATTAGGAGGCCCTGAACGTTACAATTAACTATCAGGTTCGCGTCGGATTCGAAAATCTAGACTCACAGGAGACGGACCACATGGAGCCCGAGGCAGCAACAGACCCTTGGAGACAAGTCGGCCTGAGGCCGATGTATTGAATATCGACGCAATTTGAGTGTTCCATCGTCATTAGGTCGCCCTGAACGTTATAATGAACTATCAGTTTTGCGTCGGATCCGAAAATCTAGACTTACAAGAGAACGACCATAAGGTGCCCGTGGCAGCTATTGACCCTTGGAGACAAGTCGGTTGGAGGACGATGTATTGAATCTCGAAGCAAATTTGAGTGTTCCATCGTCATAAGGCGGCCCTAAGCGTTACAGTTAACTATCATTTTAGCGTCGGATTCGAAAATCTACTAACAGGAGAAGGATCATATGGTGCACGAGACTGCAATATCCCCTTGGATACAAGTCGACTGGAGGTCGATGTATTGACTCTCGACGCAATTTGAGTGTTCCATCGCCAATAGGAGGCCCTGAACGTTACAATTAACTATCATTTTTGCGTCGGATTCGAAAATCTAGACTCACAGGAGAACGACCATAAGGTGTCCGAGGCAGCAATAGACCCTTGCAGACAAGTCGGCTGGAGGCCGATGTATTTAATCTCGACGCAATTTGAGTGTTCCATTGGCATTCGGAGGCCCTGAACGTTACATTTAACTATCATTTTAGCGTCGGATTCGAAAATCTACTAACAGGAGAAGGATCATATGGTGCCCAAGGCAGCAACATACCCTTGGAGACAAGTCGGCCTGAGGCCAATGTATTGAATATCGACGCAATTTGAGTGTTCCATCGTCATTAGGTCGCCCTGAACGTTATAATGAACTATCAGTTTTGCGTCGGATCCGAAAATCTAGGCTTACAAGAGAACGACCATAAGGTGCCCGAGGCAGCATTAGACCCTTGGAGACAAGTCGGCAGGAGGACGATGTATTGGATCGCGACGCAATTTGAGGGTTCCATCGTCATTACGAGGCGCTGAACGTTACAATTCACTATCATTTTTGTGTCGGATTCGAAAATCTAGTCTCACAGGAGAAGGATCATATTGTGCCCGAGACAGCAATATCCCCTTAGAGACAAGTCGGCTGGAGGCCGATGTATTGAATCTCGACTCAATTTGAGTGTTCCATCGTCATTAGGTGGCCCTGAACGTTACAATTAACAATCAGTTTTGCGTCGGGTTCGAAAATCTAGACTCACAGCAGAACGATCACTAGGTGCCCGTGGCAGCTATTGACCCTTGGAGACAAGTCGGTTGGAGGACGATGTTTTGGATCGCGACGCAAAATGAGTGTTCCATCGTCATTAGGAGGTCCTGAATGTTACAATTAACTATCAGTTTTTCGTCGGATTCGAAAATCTAGACTCACTGGAGACGGACCATAAGGTGCCCGATGCAGCAATATCCCCTTGGAGACCAGTCCGCTGGAGGACGATGTATTGAATCGCGACGCAATTTGAGTGTTCTATTGTCATTAGGAGGCCTTGAATGTTACAATTAACTAGCAGTTTTTCGTCGGATTCGAAAATCTAGACTCACAGAAGACGGACCATTTGGTGCCCGAGGCAGCAATATCCCCTTGGAGACAAATCAGCTGGAGGACGATGTATTGAATCTCGACGCAATTTGAGTCTTCTATCGTCATTAGGTCGCCCTGAACGTTATAATGAACTATCAGCTTTGCGTCGGATTCGAAAATCTAGACTTACAAGAGAACGATCATAAGGTGCCCAAGGCAGCAATAGACCCTTGGAGACAAGTCGGCTGGAGGACGATGTATTGGATCGCGACGCAATTTGAGTGTTCCATCGTCATTAGGAGGCGCGGAACCTTACAATTAACTATCAGTTTCGCGTCGGATTCGAAAATCTAGACTCACAGGAGATGGACCACATGGAGCCCGAGGCAGCAATATCCCCTTGGAGACAAGTCGGCTGGAGGCCGATGTATTGAATCTCGACGCAATTTGAGTGCTCCATCGTCATTTGGAGGCCCTGAACGTTACAATTAACTATCAGCTTCGCGTCGGATTCGAAAATCTAGACTCACAGGAGACGGACCACATGGAGCCCGAGGCAGCAATATCCCCTTGTAGACTAGTCGGCTGGAGGAAGATGTATTGCCTCTCGACGCAGTTTGAGTGTTCCATCGTCATTAAGAGGCCCTGAGCATTACATTTAACTATCAGTTTCGCGTCGGATTCTAAAATGTTGACTCACAGGGGAACGACCATACGGTGCCCGAGGCAGCAATAGACCCTTGGAGACAAATCGGCTGAATGCCGATGTATTGAATCTCGAGGCAATTTGAGTGTTCCATCGTCATTAGGAAGCCCTGAACGTTACAATTAACAATCAGTTTCGCGTCGGATTCGAAAATCTAGACTCACATGAGAGCGAACATAAGAGGCAGGAGGCAGTAATATCCCCATGGAGACAAGTCGGCTGGAGGACGATGTATTGAATCTCGAAGCAATTTGAGTGTCCCATTGTCATTAGGAAGCCCTAAGCGTTACAATTAACTATCATTTTTGCGTCGGATTCGATAACCTAAACTCACTGGAGAACGACCATAAGGTGCCCGAGGCAGCAACAGACCCTTGGAGACAAGTCGGCTGGAGGACGATGTATTGAATCTCGACGCAGTTTAAGTGTTCCATCGTCATTAGGCGGCCCTAAACGTTACAATTAACTATCATTTTTGCGTCGGATTCGATAATCTAGACTCACAGGAGAACGACCATAAGGTGCCCGAGGCAGCAATAGACCCTTGGAGACAAGTCGGCTGGAGGCAGATGTATTGAATCTCGACGCAATTTGAGTGTTCCATCGGCATTAGGACGCCTTGAACGTTACAGTTAACTATCATTTTAACGTCGGATTCGAAAATCTACTAACAGGAGAAGGATCATATGGTGCACGAGATTGCAATATCCCCTTGGATACAAGTCGACTGGAGGTCGATGTATTGACTCTCGACGCAATTTGAGTGTTCCATCGCCAATAGGAGGCCCTGAACGTTACAATTAACTATCAGTTTCGCGTCGGATTCGAATATCTAGACTCTTACGAGAGCGAACATAAGAGGAAGGAGGCAGTAATATCCCCATGGAGACAAGTCGGCTGGAGGACGATGTATTGAATCTCGACGCAATTTGAGTGTCCCATCGTCATTAGGAGGCACTAAACGTTACAATTAACTATCATTTTTGCGTCGGATTCGGTAATCTAAACTCACAGGAGAACGACCATAAGGTGCCCGAGGCAGCAACAGACCCTTGGAGACAGGTCGGCTGGAGGCCGATGTACTGAATCTCGACGCAATTTGAGTGTTCCATCGTCATTACAAGGCCCTGAACGTTACAATTGACTATCATTTTTGCGACGGATTCGAAAATCTTGACTCACAGGAGATCGACCATAAGGTGCCCGAGGCAGCAACAGACCCTTGGAGACAAATCGGCCTGAGGCCGATGTATTGAATATCGACGCAATTTGAGTGTTCCATCGTCATTAGGTCGCCCTGAACGTTATAATGAACTATCAGTTTTGCGTCGGATCCGAAAATCTAGACTTACAAGAGAACGACCATAAGGTGCCCGAGGCAGCATTAGACCCTTGGAGACAAGTCGGCTGGAGGACGATGTATTGGATCGCGACGCAATTTGAGTGTTCCATCGTCATTAGGAGGCCCTGAATGTTACAAATAACTATCAGTTTTTCGTCGGATTCGAAAATCTAGACTCACAGCAGACGGACCATTTGGTGCCCGAGGCTGCAATATCCCCTTGGAGACAAATCGGCTGGAGGACGATGTATTAAGTCTCGACGCAATTTGAGTGTTCCATCGTCATTAGGAGGCCCTGAACGTTACAATTAACTATCAGGTTCGCGTCGGATTCGAAAATCTATACTCACAGGAGACGGACCACATGGAGCCCGAGGCAGCAATATCCCCTTGGAGACAAGTCGGCTGGAGGTCGATGTATTGAATCTCGACTCAATTTGAGTGTTCCATCGTCATTAGGTGGCCCTGAACGTTACAATTAACAATCAGTTTTGCGTCGGGTTCGAAAATCTAGACTCACAGCAGAACGATCACAAGGTGCCTGTGGCAGCTATTGACCCTTGGAGACAAGTCGGTTGGAGGACGATGTTTTGGATCGCGACGCAAAATGAGTGTTCCATCGTCATTAGGAGGTCCTGAATGTTACAATTAGCTATCACTTTTTCGTCGGATTGGAAAATCTAGACTCACTGGAGACGGACCATAAGGTGCCCGATGCAGCAATATCCCCTTGGAGACCAGTCCGCTGGAGGACGATGTATTGAATCGCGACGCAATTTGAGTGTTCCATCGTCATTAGGAGGCCTTGAATGTTACAATTAACTATCAGTTTTTCGTCGGATTCGAAAATCTATACTCACAGAAGACGGAACATTTGGTGCCCGAGGTAGCAATATCCCCTTGGAGACAAGTCAGCTGGAGGACGATGTATTGAATCTCTACGCAATTTGAGTCTTCTATCGTTATTAGGTCGCCCTGAACGTTATAATGAACTATCAGCTTTGCGTCGGATTCGAAAATCTAGACTTACAAGAGAACGATCATAAGGTGCCCAAGGCAGCAATAGACCCTTGGAGACAAGTCGGCTGGAGGCCGATGTATTGAATCTCGACGCAATTTGAGTGTTCCATCGTCATTAGGCGGCCCTGAACCTTACAATTAACTATCAGTTTCGCGTCGGATTCGAAAATCTAGACTCACAGGAGACGGACCACATGGAGCCCGAGGCAGTAATATCCCCTTGGAGACAAGTCGGCTGGAGGCCGATGTATTGAATCTCGACGCAATTTGAGTGCTCCATCGTCATTTGGAGGCCCTGAACGTTACAATTAACTATCAGTTTCGCGTCGGATTCGGAAATCTAGACTCACAGGAGACGGACCACATGAAGCCCGAGGCAGCAATATCCCCTTGTAGACAAGTCGGCTGGAGGAAGATGTATTGACTCTCGACGCAATTTGAGTGTTCCATCGTCATTAAGAGGCCCTGAGCATTACATTTAACTATCAGTTTCGCGTCGGATTCTAAAACGTTGACTCACAGGGGAACGACCATACGGTGCCCGAGGCAGCAATAGACCCTTGGAGACAAATCGGCTGAATGCCGATGTATTGAATCTCGAGGCAATTTGAGTGTTCCATCGTCATGAGGAAGCCCTGAACGTTAAAATTAACAATCAGTTTCGCGTCGGATTCGAAAATCTAGACTCACATGAGAGCGAACATAAGAGGCCGGAGACAGTAATATCCCCATGGAGACAAGTCGGCTGGAGGACGATGTATTGAATCTCGACGCAATTTGAGTGTCCCATTGTCATTAGGAAGCCCTAAACGTTACAATTAACTATCATTTTTGCGTCGGATTCGATAACCTAAACTCACTGGAGAACGACCATAAGGTGCCCGAGGCAGCAACAGACCCTTGGAGACAAGTCGGCTGGAGGCCGATGTATTGAATCTCGACGCAATTTGAGTGTTCCATCGTCATTAGGCGGCCCTAAACGTTACAATTAACTATCATTTTTGCGTCGGATTCGATAATCTAGACTCACAGGAGAACGACCATAAGGTGCCCGAGGCAGCAACAGACCCTTGGAGACAAGTCGTCTGGAGGCCGATGTATTGAATCTCGACGCAATTTGAGTGTTCCATCGTCATTAGGCGGCCCTAAACGTTACAATTAACTATCAGTTTTTCGTCAGATTCGAAAATCTAGACTCACTGGAGGCGGACCATAAGGTGACCGATGCAGCAATATCCCCTTGGAGACCAGTCCGCAGGAGGACGATGTATTGAATCGGGACGCAATTTGAGTGTTCCATCGTCATTAGGAGGCCTTGAATGTTCCAATTAACTATCAGTTTTTCGTCGGATTCGAAAATCTAGACTCACAGAAGACGGACCATTTGGTGCCCGAGGCAGCAATTTCCCCTTGGAGACAAGTCGGCTGGAGGCCGATGTATTGAATCTCGACGCAATTTGAGTGTTCCATCGTCATTAGGCGGCCCTGAACCTTACAATTAACTATCAGTTTCGCGTCGGATTCGAAAATCTAGACTCACAGGAGACGGACCACATGGAGCCCGAGGCAGTAATATCCCCTTGGAGACAAGTCGGCTGGAGGCCGATGTATTGAATCTCGACGCAATTTGAGTGCTCCATCGTCATTTGGAGGCCCTGAACGTTACAATTAACTATCAGTTTCTCGTCGGATTCGAAAATCTAGACTCACAGGAGACGGACCACATGAAGCCCGAGCCAGCAATATCCCCTTGTAGACAAGTCGGCTGGAGGAAGATGTATTGACTCTCGACGCAATTTGAGTGTTCCATCGTCATTAAGAGGCCCTGAGCATTACATTTAACTATCAGTTTCGCGTCGGATTCTAAAATGTTGACTCACAGGGGAACGACCATACGGTGCCCGAGGCAGCAATAGACCCTTGGAGACAAATCGGCTGAATGTCGATGTATTGAATCTCGAGGCAATTTGAGTGTTCCATCGTCATGAGGAAGCCCTGAACGTTACAATTAACAATCAGTTTCGCGTCGGATTCGAAAATCTAGACTCACATGAGAGCGAACATAAGAGGCCGGAGGCAGTAATATCCCCATGGAGACAAGTCGGCTGGAGGACGATGTATTGAATCTCGACGCAATTTGAGTGTCCCATTGTCATTAGGAAGCCCTAAACGTTACAATTAACTATCATTTTTGCGTCGGATTCGATAACCTAAACTCACTGGAGAACGACCATAAGGTGCCCGAGGCAGCAACAGCCCTTGGAGACAAGTCGGCTGGAGGCCGATGTATTGAATCTCGACGCAATTTGAGTGTTCCATCGTCATTAGGCGGCCCTAAACGTTACAATTAACTATCATTTTTGCGTCGGATTCGATAATCTAGACTCACAGGAGAACGACCATAAGGTGCTCGAGGCAGCAACAGACCCTTGGAGACAAGTCGTCTGGAGGCCGATGTATTGAATCTCGACGCAATTTGAGTGTTCCATCGTCATTAGGCGGCCCTAAACGTTACAATTAACTATCAGTTTTTCGTCAGATTCGAAAATCTAGACTCACTGGAGGCGGACCATAAGGTGACCGATGCAGCAATATCCCCTTGGAGACCAGTCCGCAGGAGGACGATGTATTGAATCGGGACGCAATTTGAGTGTTCCATCGTCATTAGGAGGCCTTGAATGTTCCAATTAACTATCAGTTTTTCGTCGGATTCGAAAATCTAGACTCACAGAAGACGGACCATTTGGTGCCCGAGGCAGCAATATCCCCTTGGAGACAAGTCGGCTGGAGGCCGATGTATTGAATCTCGACGCAATTTGAGTGTTCCATCGTCATTAGGCGGCCCTGAACCTTACAATTAACTATCAGTCTCGCGTCGGATTCGAAAATCTAGACTCACAGGAGACGGACCACATGGAGCCCGAGGCAGTAATATCCCCTTGGAGACAAGTCGGCTGGAGGCCGATGTATTGAATCTCGACGCAATTTGAGTGCTCCATCGTCATTTGGAGGCCCTGAACGTTACAATTAACTATCAGTTTCGCGTCGGATTCGAAAATCTAGACTCACAGGAGACGGACCACATGAAGCCCGAGGCAGCAATATCCCCTTGTAGACAAGTCGGCTGGAGGAAGATGTATTGACTCTCGACGCAATTTGAGTGTTCCATCGTCATTAAGAGGCCCTGAGCATTACATTTAACTATCAGTTTCGCGTCGGATTCTAAAATGTTGACTCACAGGGGAACGACCATACGGTGCCCGAGGCAGCAATAGACCCTTGGAGACAAATCGGCTGAATGCCGATGTATTGAATCTCGAGGCAATTTGAGTGTTCCATCGTCATGAGGAAGCCCTGAACGTTACAATTAACCATCAGTTTCGCGTCGGATTCGAAAATCTAGACTCACATGTGAGCGAACATAAGAGGCCGGAGGCAGTAATATCCCCATGGAGACAAGTCGGCTGGAGGACGATGTATTGAATCTCGACGCAATTTGAGTGTCCCATTGTCATTAGGAAGCCCTAAACGTTACAATTAACTATCATTTTTGCGTCGGATTCGATAACCTAAACTCACTGGAGAACGACCATAAGGTGCCCGAGGCAGCAACAGACCCTTGGAGACAAGTCGGCTGGAGGCCGATGTACTGAATCTCGACGCAATTTGAGTGTTCCATCGTCATTAGGCGGCCCTAAACGTTACAATTAACTATCATTTTTGCGTCGGATTCGATAATCTAGACTCACAGGAGAACGACCATAAGGTGCCCGAGGCAGCAACAGACCCTTGGAGACAAGTCGTCTGGAGGCCGATGTATTGAATCTCGACGCAATTTGAGTGTTCCATCGTCATTAGGCGGCCCTAAACGTTACAATTAACTATCATTTTTGCGTCGGATTCGATAATCTAGACTCACAGGAGAACGACCATAAGGTGCCCGAGGCAGCAACAGACCCTTGGAGACAAGTCGGTCTGAGGCCGATGTATTGAATATCGACGCAATTTGAGTGTTCCATCGTCATTAGGTCGCCCTGACGTTATAATGAACTATCAGTTTTGCGTCGGATCCGAAAATCTAGACTTACAAGAGAACGACCATAAGATGCCCGAGGCAGCATTAGACCCTTGGAGACAAGTCGGCTGGAGGACGATGTATTGGATCGCGATGCAATTTGAGTGTTCCATCGTCATTAGGAGGCCCTGAATGTTACAAATTACTATCAGTTTTTCGTCGGATTCGAAAATCTAGACTCACAGCAGACGGACTATTTGGTGCCCGAGGCAGCAATATCCCCTTGGAGACAAATCGGCTGGAGGACGATGTATTGAGTCTCGGCGCAATTTGAGTCTTCTATCGTCATTAGGAGGCGCTGAACGTTACAATTCACTATCATTCTGCGTCGGATTCGAAAATCTAGACTCACAGGAGAAGGATCATATTATGCCCGAGACAGCAATATCCCCTTGGAGACAAGTCGGCTGGAGGCCGATGTATTGAATCTCGACGCAATTTGAGTGTTCCATCGTCATTAGGTGGCCCTGAACGTTACAATTAACAATCAGTTTTGCGTCGGGTTCGAAAATCTAGACTCGCAGCAGAACGATCACAAGGTGCCCGTGGCAGCTATTGACCCTTGGAGACAAGTCGGTTGGAGGACGATGTATTGGATCGCGACGCAAAATGAGTGTTCCATCGTCATTAGGAGGCCCTGAATGTTACAATTAACTATCAGTTTTTCGTCAGATTCGAAAATCTAGACTCACTGGAGGCGGACCATAGGTGACCGATGCAGCAATATCCCCTTGGAGACCAGTCCGCAGGAGGACGATGTATTGAATCGGGACGCAATTTGAGTGTTCCATCGTCATTAGGAGGCCTTGAATGTTCCAATTAACTATCAGTTTTTCGTCGGATTCGAAAATCTAGACTCACAGAAGACGGACCATTTGGTGCCCGAGGCAGCAATATCCCCTTGGAGACAAATGGGCTGGAGGACGATGTATTGAATCTCGACGCAATTTGAGTCTTCTATCGTCATTAGGTCGCCCTGAACGTTATAATGATCTCTCAGCTTTGCGTCGGATTCGAAAATCTAGACTTACAAGAGAACGATCATAAGGTGCCCAAGGCAGCATTAGAACCTTGGAGACAAGTCGGCTGGAGGACGATGTATTGGATCGCGACGCAATTTGAGTGTTCCATCGTCATTAGGAGGCGCTGAACCTAACAATTAACTATCAGTTTCGCGTCGGATTCGAAAATCTAGACTCACAGGAGACGGACCACATGGAGCCCGAGGCAGCAATATCCCCTTGGAGACAAGTCGGCTGGAAGCCGATGTATTGAATCTCGACGCAATTTGAGTGCTCCATCGTCATTTGGAGGCCCTGAACGTTACAATTAACTATCAGTTTCGCGTCGGATTCGAAAATCTAGACTCACAGGAGTCGGACCACATGGAGGCCGAGGCAGCAATATCCCCTTGTAGACAAGTCGGCTGGAGGAAGGTGTATTGACTCTCGACTCAATTTGAGTGTTCCATCGTCATTAAGAGGCCCTGAGCATTACATTTAACTATCAGTTTTCCGTCGGATTCTAAAATGTTGACTCACAGGGGAACGACCATACGGTGCCCGAGGCAGCAATAGACCCTAGGAGACAAATCGGCTGAATGCCGATGTATTGAATCTCGAGGCTATTTGAGTGTTCCATCGTCATTAGGAAGCCCTGAACGTTACAATTAACAATCAGTTTTGCGTCGGGTTCGAAAATCTAGACTCACAGCAGAACGATCACTAGGTGCCCGTGGCAGCTATTGACCCTTGGAGACAAGTCGGTTGGAGGACGATGTTTTGGATCGCGACGCAAAATGAGTGTTCCATCGTCATTAGGAGGTCCTGAATGTTACAATTAACTATCAGTTTTTCGTCGGATTCGAAAATCTAGACTCACTGGAGACGGACCATAAGGTGCCCGATGCAGCAATATCCCCTTGGAGACCAGTCCGCTGGAGGACGATGTATTGAATCGCGACGCAATTTGAGTGTTCTATTGTCATTAGGAGGCCTTGAATGTTACAATTAACTAGCAGTTTTTCGTCGGATTCGAAAATCTAGACTCACAGAAGACGGACCATTTGGTGCCCGAGGCAGCAATATCCCCTTGGAGACAAATCAGCTGGAGGACGATGTATTGAATCTCGACGCAATTTGAAACTTCTATCGTCATTAGGTCGCCCTGAACGTTATAATGAACTATCAGCTTTGCGTCGGATTCGAAAATCTAGACTTACAAGAGAACGATCATAAGGTGCCCAAGGCAGCAATAGACCCTTGGAGACAAGTCGGCTGGAGGACGATGTATTGGATCGCGACGCAATTTGAGTGTTCCATCGTCATTAGGAGGCGCGGAACCTTACAATTAACTATCAGTTTCGCGTCGGATTCGAAAATCTAGACTCACAGGAGATGGACCACATGGAGCCCGAGGCAGCAATATCCCCTTGGAGACAAGTCGGCTGGAGGCCGATGTATTGAATCTCGACGCAATTTGAGTGCTCCATCGTCATTTGGAGGCCCTGAACGTTACAATTAACTATCAGCTTCGCGTCGGATTCGAAAATCTAGACCCACAGGAGACGGACCACATGGAGCCCGAGGCAGCAATATCCCCTTGTAGACAAGTCGACTGGAGGAAGATGTATTGCCTCTCGACGCAGTTTGAGTGTTCCATCGTCATTAAGAGGCCCTGAGCATTACATTTAACTATCAGTTTCGCGTCGGATTCTAAAATGTTGACTCACAGGGGAACGACCATACGGTGCCCGAGGCAGCAATAGACCCTTGGAGACAAATCGGCTGAATGCCGATGTATTGAATCTCGAGGCAATTTGAGTGTTCCATCGTCATTAGGAAGCCCTGAACGTTACAATTAACAATCAGTTTCGCGTCGGATTCGAAAATCTAGACTCACATGAGAGCGAACATAAGAGGCAGGAGGCAGTAATATCCCCATGGAGACAAGTCGGCTGGAGGACGATGTATTGAATCTCGAAGCAATTTGAGTGTCCCATTGTCATTAGGAAGCCCTAAGCGTTACAATTAACTATCATTTTTGCGTCGGATTCGATAACCTAAACTCACTGGAGAACGACCATAAGGTGCCCGAGGCAGCAACAGACCCTTGGAGACAAGTCGGCTGGAGGACGATGTATTGAATCTCGACGCAGTTTAAGTGTTCCATCGTCATTAGGCGGCCCTAAACGTTACAATTAACTATCATTTTTGCGTCGGATTCGATAATCTAGACTCACAGGAGAACGACCATAAGGTGCCCGAGGCAGCAATAGACCCTTGGAGACAAGTCGGCTGGAGGCAGATGTATTGAATCTCGACGCAATTTGAGTGTTCCATCGGCATTAGGACGCCTTGAACGTTACAGTTAACTATCATTTTAGCGTCGGATTCGAAAATCTACTAACAGGAGAAGGATCATATGGTGCACGAGATTGCAATATCCCCTTGGATACAAGTCGACTGGAGGTCGATGTATTGACTCTCGACGCAATTTGAGTGTTCCATCGCCAATAGGAGGCCCTGAACGTTACAATTAACTATCAGTTTCGCGTCGGATTCGAATATCTAGACTCTTACGAGAGCGAACATAAGAGGAAGGAGGCAGTAATATCCCCATGGAGACAAGTCGGCTGGAGGACGATGTATTGAATCTCGACGCAATTTGAGTGTCCCATCGTCATTAGGAGGCACTAAACGTTACAATTAACTATCATTTTTGCGTCGGATTCGGTAATCTAAACTCACAGGAGAACGACCATAAGGTGCCCGAGGCAGCAACAGACCCTTGGAGACAAGTCGGCTGGAGGCCGATGTACTGAATCTCGACGCAATTTGAGTGTTCCATCGTCATTACAAGGCCCTGAACGTTACAATTGACTATCATTTTTGCGACGGATTCGAAAATCTTGACTCACAGGAGATCGACCATAAGGTGCCCGAGGCAGCAACAGACCCTTGGAGACAAATCGGCCTGAGGCCGATGTATTGAATATCGACGCAATTTGAGTGTTCCATCGTCATTAGGTCGCCCTGAACGTTATAATGAACTATCAGTTTTGCGTCGGATCCGAAAATCTAGACTTACAAGAGAACGACCATAAGGTGCCCGAGGCAGCATTAGACCCTTGGAGACAAGTCGGCTGGAGGACGATGTATTGGATCGCGACGCAATTTGAGTGTTCCATCGTCATTAGGAGGCCCTGAATGTTACAAATAACTATCAGTTTTTCGTCGGATTCGAAAATCTAGACTCACAGCAGACGGACCATTTGGTGCCCGAGGCTGCAATATCCCCTTGGAGACAAATCGGCTGGAGGACGATGTATTGAGTCTCGACGCAATTTGAGTGTTCCATCGTCATTAGGAGGCCCTGAACGTTACAATTAACTATCAGGTTCGCGTCGGATTCGAAAATCTATACTCACAGGAGACGGACCACATGGAGCCCGAGGCAGCAATATCCCCTTGGAGACAAGTCGGCTGGAGGTCGATGTATTGAATCTCGACTCAATTTGAGTGTTCCATCGTCATTAGGTGGCCCTGAACGTTACAATTAACAATCAGTTTTGCGTCGGGTTCGAAAATCTAGACTCACAGCAGAACGATCACAAGGTGCCTGTGGCAGCTATTGACCCTTGGAGACAAGTCGGTTGGAGGACGATGTTTTGGATCGCGACGCAAAATGAGTGTTCCATCGTCATTAGGAGGTCCTGAATGTTACAATTAACTATCACTTTTTCGTCGGATTGGAAAATCTAGACTCACTGGAGACGGACCATAAGGTGCCCGATGCAGCAATATCCCCTTGGAGACCAGTCCGCTGGAGGACGATGTATTGAATCGCGACGCAATTTGAGTGTTCCATCGTCATTAGGAGGCCTTGAATGTTACAATTAACTATCAGTTTTTCGTCGGATTCGAAAATCTATACTCACAGAAGACGGAACATTTGGTGCCCGAGGTAGCAATATCCCCTTGGAGACAAGTCAGCTGGAGGACGATGTATTGAATCTCTACGCAATTTGAGTCTTCTATCGTTATTAGGTCGCCCTGAACGTTATAATGAACTATCAGCTTTGCGTCGGATTCGAAAATCTAGACTTACAAGAGAACGATCATAAGGTGCCCAAGGCAGCAATAGACCCTTGGAGACAAGTCGGCTGGAGGCCGATGTATTGAATCTCGACGCAATTTGAGTGTTCCATCGTCATTAGGCGGCCCTGAACCTTACAATTAACTATCAGTTTCGCGTCGGATTCGAAAATCTAGACTCACAGGAGACGGACCACATGGAGCCCGAGGCAGTAATATCCCCTTGGAGACAAGTCGGCTGGAGGCCGATGTATTGAATCTCGACGCAATTTGAGTGCTCCATCGTCATTTGGAGGCCCTGAACGTTACAATTAACTATCAGTTTCGCGTCGGATTCGGAAATCTAGACTCACAGGAGACGGACCACATGAAGCCCGAGGCAGCAATATCCCCTTGTAGACAAGTCGGCTGGAGGAAGATGTATTGACTCTCGACGCAATTTGAGTGTTCCATCGTCATTAAGAGGCCCTGAGCATTACATTTAACTATCAGTTTCGCGTCGGATTCTAAAACGTTGACTCACAGGGGAACGACCATACGGTGCCCGAGGCAGCAATAGACCCTTGGAGACAAATCGGCTGAATGCCGATGTATTGAATCTCGAGGCAATTTGAGTGTTCCATCGTCATGAGGAAGCCCTGAACGTTAAAATTAACAATCAGTTTCGCGTCGGATTCGAAAATCTAGACTCACATGAGAGCGAACATAAGAGGCCGGAGACAGTAATATCCCCATGGAGACAAGTCGGCTGGAGGACGATGTATTGAATCTCGACGCAATTTGAGTGTCCCATTGTCATTAGGAAGCCCTAAACGTTACAATTAACTATCATTTTTGCGTCGGATTCGATAACCTAAACTCACTGGAGAACGACCATAAGGTGCCCGAGGCAGCAACAGACCCTTGGAGACAAGTCGGCTGGAGGCCGATGTATTGAATCTCGACGCAATTTGAGTGTTCCATCGTCATTAGGCGGCCCTAAACGTTACAATTAACTATCATTTTTGCGTCGGATTCGATAATCTAGACTCACAGGAGAACGACCATAAGGTGCCCGAGGCAGCAACAGACCCTTGGAGACAAGTCGTCTGGAGGCCGATGTATTGAATCTCGACGCAATTTGAGTGTTCCATCGTCATTAGGCGGCCCTAAACGTTACAATTAACTATCAGTTTTTCGTCAGATTCGAAAATCTAGACTCACTGGAGGCGGACCATAAGGTGACCGATGCAGCAATATCCCCTTGGAGACCAGTCCGCAGGAGGACGATGTATTGAATCGGGACGCAATTTGAGTGTTCCATCGTCATTAGGAGGCCTTGAATGTTCCAATTAACTATCAGTTTTTCGTCGGATTCGAAAATCTAGACTCACAGAAGACGGACCATTTGGTGCCCGAGGCAGCAATATCCCCTTGGAGACAAGTCGGCTGGAGGCCGATGTATTGAATCTCGACGCAATTTGAGTGTTCCATCGTCATTAGGCGGCCCTGAACCTTACAATTAACTATCAGTTTCGCGTCGGATTCGAAAATCTAGACTCACAGGAGACGGACCACATGGAGCCCGAGGCAGTAATATCCCCTTGGAGACAAGTCGGCTGGAGGCCGATGTATTGAATCTCGACGCAATTTGAGTGCTCCATCGTCATTTGGAGGCCCTGAACGTTACAATTAACTATCAGTTTCGCGTCGGATTCGAAAATCTAGACTCACAGGAGACGGACCACATGAAGCCCGAGGCAGCAATTTCCCCTTGTAGACAAGTCGGCTGGAGGAAGATGTATTGACTCTCGACGCAATTTGAGTGTTCCATCGTCATTAAGAGGCCCTGAGCATTACATTTAACTATCAGTTTCGCGTCGGATTCTAAAATGTTGACTCACAGGGGAACGACCATACGGTGCCCGAGGCAGCAATAGACCCTTGGAGACAAATCGGCTGAATGCCGATGTATTGAATCTCGAGGCAATTTGAGTGTTCCATCGTCATGAGGAAGCCCTGAACGTTACAATTAACAATCAGTTTCGCGTCGGATTCGAAAATCAAGACTCACATGAGAGCGAACATAAGAGGCCGGAGGCAGTAATATCCCCATGGAGACAAGTCGGCTGGAGGACGATGTATTGAATCTCGACGCAATTTGAGTGTCCCATTGTCATTAGGAAGCCCTAAACGTTACAATTAACTATCATTTTTGCGTCGGATTCGATAACCTAAACTCACTGGAGAACGACCATAAGGTGCCCGAGGCAGCAACAGCCCTTGGAGACAAGTCGGCTGGAGGCCGATGTATTGAATCTCGACGCAATTTGAGTGTTCCATCGTCATTAGGCGGCCCTAAACGTTACAATTAACTATCATTTTTGCGTCGGATTCGATAATCTAGACTCACAGGAGAACGACCATAAGGTGCTCGAGGCAGCAACAGACCCTTGGAGACAAGTCGTCTGGAGGCCGATGTATTGAATCTCGACGCAATTTGAGTGTTCCATCGTCATTAGGCGGCCCTAAACGTTACAATTAACTATCAGTTTTTCGTCAGATTCGAAAATCTAGACTCACTGGAGGCGGACCATAAGGTGACCGATGCAGCAATATCCCCTTGGAGACCAGTCCGCAGGAGGACGATGTATTGAATCGGGACGCAATTTGAGTGTTCCATCGTCATTAGGAGGCCTTGAATGTTCCAATTAACTATCAGTTTTTCGTCGGATTCGAAAATCTAGACTCACAGAAGACGGACCATTTGGTGCCCGAGGCAGCAATATCCCCTTGGAGACAAGTCGGCTGGAGGCCGATGTATTGAATCTCGACGCAATTTGAGTGTTCCATCGTCATTAGGCGGCCCTGAACCTTACAATTAACTATCAGTTTCGCGTCGGATTCGAAAATCTAGACTCACAGGAGACGGACCACATGGAGCCCGAGGCAGTAATATCCCCTTGGAGACAAGTCGGCTGGAGGCCGATGTATTGAATCTCGACGCAATTTGAGTGCTCCATCGTCATTTGGAGGCCCTGAACGTTACAATTAACTATCAGTTTCGCGTCGGATTCGAAAATCTAGACTCACAGGAGACGGACCACATGAAGCCCGAGGCAGCAATATCCCCTTGTAGACAAGTCGGCTGGAGGAAGATGTATTGACTCTCGACGCAATTTGAGTGTTCCATCGTCATTAAGAGGCCCTGAGCATTACATTTAACTATCAGTTTCGCGTCGGATTCTAAAATGTTGACTCACAGGGGAACGACCATACGGTGCCCGAGGCAGCAATAGACCCTTGGAGACAAATCGGCTGAATGCCGATGTATTGAATCTCGAGGCAATTTGAGTGTTCCATCGTCATGAGGAAGCCCTGAACGTTACAATTAACCATCAGTTTCGCGTCGGATTCGAAAATCTAGACTCACATGTGAGCGAACATAAGAGGCCGGAGGCAGTAATATCCCCATGGAGACAAGTCGGCTGGAGGACGATGTATTGAATCTCGACGCAATTTGAGTGTCCCATTGTCATTAGGTAGCCCTAAACGTTACAATTAACTATCATTTTTGCGTCGGATTCGATAACCTAAACTCACTGGAGAACGACCATAAGGTGCCCGAGGCAGCAACAGACCCTTGGAGACAAGTCGTCTGGAGGCCGATGTATTGAATCTCGACGCAATTTGAGTGTTCCATCGTCATTAGGCGGCCCTAAACGTTACAATTAACTATCATTTTTGCGTCGGATTCGATAATCTAGACTCACAGGAGAACGACCATAAGGTGCCCGAGGCAGCAATAGACCCTTGGAGACAAGTCGGCTGGAGGCAGATGTATTGAATCTCGACGCAATTTGAGTGTTCCATCGGCATTAGGACGCCTTAAACGTTACAGTTAACTATCATTTTAGCGTCGGATTCGAAAATCTACTAACAGGAGAAGGATCATATGGTGCACGAGACTGCAATATCCCCTTGGATACAAGTCGACTGGAGGTCGATGTATTGACTCCCGACGCAATTTGAGTGTTCCATCGCCAATAGGAGGCCATGAACGTTACAATTAACTATCATTTTTGCGTCGGATTCGAAAATCTAGACTCAAAAGAGAACGACCATAAGGTGCCCGAGGCAGCAATAGACCCTTGCAGACAAGTCGGCTGGAGGCCGATGTATTTAATCTCGACGCAATTTGAGTGTTCCATCGGCATTAGGAGGCCGTGAACGTTACAGTTAACTATCATTTTAGCGTCGGATTCGAAAATCTACTAACAGGAGAAGGATCATATGGTGCCCGAGGCAGCAACAGACCCTTGGAGACAAGTCGGTCTGAGGCCGATGTATTGAATATCGACGCAATTTGAGTGTTCCATCGTCATTAGGTCGCCCTGAACGTTATAATGATCTATCAGTTTTGCGTCGGATCCGAAAATCTAGACTTACAAGAGAACGACCATAAGATGCCCGAGGCAGCATTAGACCCTTGGAGACAAGTCGGCTGGAGGACGATGTATTGGATCGCGATGCAATTTGAGTGTTCCATCGTCATTAGGAGGCCCTGAACGTTACAATTAACAATCAGTTTTGCGTCGGGTTCGAAAATCTAGACTCACAGCAGAACGATCACAAGGTGCCCGTGGCAGCTATTGACCCTTGGAGACAAGTCGGTTGGAGGACGATGTATTGGATCGCGACGCAAAATGAGTGTTCCATCGTCATTAGGAGGCCCTGAATGTTACAAATTACTATCAGTTTTTCGTCGGATTCGAAAATCTAGACTCACAGCAGACGGACTATTTGGTGCCCGAGGCAGCAATATCCCCTTGGAGACAAATCGGCTGGAGGACGATGTATTGAGTCACGGCGCAATTTGAGTCTTCTATCGTCATTAGGAGGCGCTGAACGTTACAATTCACTATCATTTCTGCGTCGGATTCGAAAATCTAGACTCACAGGAGAAGGATCATATTATGCCCGAGACAGCAATATCCCCTTGGAGACAAGTCGGCTGGAGGCCGATGTATTGAATCTCGACGCAATTTGAGTGTTCCATCGTCATTAGGTGGCCCTGAACGTTACAATTAACAATCAGTTTTGCGTCGGGTTCGAAAATCTAGACTCACAGCAGAACGATCACAAGGTGCCCGTGGCAGCTATTGACCCTTGGAGACAAGTCGGTTGGAGGACGATGTATTGGATCGCGACGCAAAATGAGTGTTCCATCGTCATTAGGAGGCCCTGAATGTTACAATTAACTATCAGTTTTTCGTCAGATTCGAAAATCTAGACTCACTGGAGGCGGACCATAAGGTGACCGATGCAGCAATATCCCCTTGGAGACCAGTCCGCAGGAGGACGATGTATTGAATCGGGACGCAATTTGAGTGTTCCATCGTCATTAGGAGGCCTTGAATGTTCCAATTAACTATCAGTTTTTCGTCGGATTCGAAAATCTAGACTCACAGAAGACGGACCATTTGGTGCCCGAGGCAGCAATATCCCCTTGGAGACAAATGGGCTGGAGGACGATGTATTGAATCTCGACGCAATTTGAGTCTTCTATCGTCATTAGGTCGCCCTGAACGTTATAATGATCTCTCAGCTTTGCGTCGGATTCGAAAATCTAGACTCACAGGAGACGGACCACATGAAGCCCGAGGCAGCAATATCCCCTTGTAGACAAGTCGGCTGGAGGAAGATGTATTGACTCTCGACGCAATTTGAGTGTTCCATCGTCATTAAGAGGCCCTGAGCATTACATTTAACTATCAGTTTCGCGTCGGATTCTAAAATGTTGACTCACAGGGGAACGACCATACGGTGCCCGAGGCAGCAATAGACCCTTGGAGACAAATCGGCTGAATGCCGATGTATTGAATCTCGAGGCAATTTGAGTGTTCCATCGTCATGAGGAAGCCCTGAACGTTACAATTAACCATCAGTTTCGCGTCGGATTCGAAAATCTAGACTCACATGTGAGCGAACATAAGAGGCCGGAGGCAGTAATATCCCCATGGAGACAAGTCGGCTGGAGGACGATGTATTGAATCTCGACGCAATTTGAGTGTCCCATTGTCATTAGGTAGCCCTAAACGTTACAATTAACTATCATTTTTGCGTCGGATTCGATAACCTAAACTCACTGGAGAACGACCATAAGGTGCCCGAGGCAGCAACAGACCCTTGGAGACAAGTCGTCTGGAGGCCGATGTATTGAATCTCGACGCAATTTGAGTGTTCCATCGTCATTAGGCGGCCCTAAACGTTACAATTAACTATCATTTTTGCGTCGGATTCGATAATCTAGACTCACAGGAGAACGACCATAAGGTGCCCGAGGCAGCAATAGACCCTTGGAGACAAGTCGGCTGGAGGCAGATGTATTGAATCTCGACGCAATTTGAGTGTTCCATCGGCATTAGGACGCCTTAAACGTTACAGTTAACTATCATTTTAGCGTCGGATTCGAAAATCTACTAACAGGAGAAGGATCATATGGTGCACGAGACTGCAATATCCCCTTGGATACAAGTCGACTGGAGGTCGATGTATTGACTCCCGACGCAATTTGAGTGTTCCATCGCCAATAGGAGGCCATGAACGTTACAATTAACTATCATTTTTGCGTCGGATTCGAAAATCTAGACTCAAAAGAGAACGACCATAAGGTGCCCGAGGCAGCAATAGACCCTTGCAGACAAGTCGGCTGGAGGCCGATGTATTTAATCTCGACGCAATTTGAGTGTTCCATCGGCATTAGGAGGCCGTGAACGTTACAGTTAACTATCATTTTAGCGTCGGATTCGAAAATCTACTAACAGGAGAAGGATCATATGGTGCCCGAGGCAGCAACAGACCCTTGGAGACAAGTCGGTCTGAGGCCGATGTATTGAATATCGACGCAATTTGAGTGTTCCATCGTCATTAGGTCGCCCTGAACGTTATAATGATCTATCAGTTTTGCGTCGGATCCGAAAATCTAGACTTACAAGAGAACGACCATAAGATGCCCGAGGCAGCATTAGACCCTTGGAGACAAGTCGGCTGGAGGACGATGTATTGGATCGCGATGCAATTTGAGTGTTCCATCGTCATTAGGAGGCCCTGAACGTTACAATTAACAATCAGTTTTGCGTCGGGTTCGAAAATCTAGACTCACAGCAGAACGATCACAAGGTGCCCGTGGCAGCTATTGACCCTTGGAGACAAGTCGGTTGGAGGACGATGTATTGGATCGCGACGCAAAATGAGTGTTCCATCGTCATTAGGAGGCCCTGAATGTTACAAATTACTATCAGTTTTTCGTCGGATTCGAAAATCTAGACTCACAGCAGACGGACTATTTGGTGCCCGAGGCAGCAATATCCCCTTGGAGACAAATCGGCTGGAGGACGATGTATTGAGTCACGGCGCAATTTGAGTCTTCTATCGTCATTAGGAGGCGCTGAACGTTACAATTCACTATCATTTCTGCGTCGGATTCGAAAATCTAGACTCACAGGAGAAGGATCATATTATGCCCGAGACAGCAATATCCCCTTGGAGACAAGTCGGCTGGAGGCCGATGTATTGAATCTCGACGCAATTTGAGTGTTCCATCGTCATTAGGTGGCCCTGAACGTTACAATTAACAATCAGTTTTGCGTCGGGTTCGAAAATCTAGACTCACAGCAGAACGATCACAAGGTGCCCGTGGCAGCTATTGACCCTTGGAGACAAGTCGGTTGGAGGACGATGTATTGGATCGCGACGCAAAATGAGTGTTCCATCGTCATTAGGAGGCCCTGAATGTTACAATTAACTATCAGTTTTTCGTCAGATTCGAAAATCTAGACTCACTGGAGGCGGACCATAAGGTGACCGATGCAGCAATATCCCCTTGGAGACCAGTCCGCAGGAGGACGATGTATTGAATCGGGACGCAATTTGAGTGTTCCATCGTCATTAGGAGGCCTTGAATGTTCCAATTAACTATCAGTTTTTCGTCGGATTCGAAAATCTAGACTCACAGAAGACGGACCATTTGGTGCCCGAGGCAGCAATATCCCCTTGGAGACAAATGGGCTGGAGGACGATGTATTGAATCTCGACGCAATTTGAGTCTTCTATCGTCATTAGGTCGCCCTGAACGTTATAATGATCTCTCAGCTTTGCGTCGGATTCGAAAATCTAGACTTACAAGAGAACGATCATAAGGTGCCCAAGGCAGCATTAGAACCTTGGAGACAAGTCGGCTCGAGGACGATGTATTGGATCGCGACGCAATTTGAGTGTTCCATCGTCATTAGGAGGCGCTGAACCTAACAATTAACTATCAGTTTCGCGTCGGATTCGAAAATCTAGACTCACAGGAGACGGACCACATGGAGCCCGAGGCAGCAATATCCCCTTGGAGACAAGTCGGCTGGAAGCCGATGTATTGAATCTCGACGCAATTTGAGTGCTCCATCGTCATTTGGAGGCCCTGAACGTTACAATTAACTATCAGTTTCGCGTCGGATTCGAAAATCTAGACTCACAGGAGTCGGACCACATGGAGGCCGAGGCAGCAATATCCCCTTGTAGACAAGTCGGCTGGAGGAAGGTGTATTGACTCTCGACTCAATTTGAGTGTTCCATCGTCATTAAGAGGCCCTGAGCATTACATTTAACTATCAGTTTTTCGTCGGATTCTAAAATGTTGACTCACAGGGGAACGACCATACGGTGCCCGAGGCAGCAATAGACCCTAGGAGACAAATCGGCTGAATGCCGATGTATTGAATCTCGAGGCTATTTGAGTGTTCCATCGTCATTAGGAAGCCCTGAACGTTACAATTAACAATCAGTTTCGCGTCGGATTCGAAAATCTAGACTCACATGAGAGCGAACATAAGAGGCCGGAGGCAGTAATATCCTCATGGAGACAAGTCGGCTAGAGGACGATGTATTGAATCTCGACGCAATTTGAGTGTCCCATTGTCATTAGGAGGCCCTAAACGTTACAATTAACTATCATTTTTGCGTCGGATTCGATAACCTAAAGTCACTGGAGAACGACTATAAGGTGCCCGAGGCAGCAACAGACCCTTGGAGACATGTCGGCTGGAGGCCGATGTATTGAATCTCGACGCAATTTGAGAGTTCCATCGGCATTAGGACGCCTTGAACGTTACAGTTAACTATCATTTTAGCGTCGGATTCGAAAATCTACTAACAGGAGAAGGATAATATGGTGCACGAGACTGCAATATCCCCTTGGATACAAGTCGACTGGAGGTCGATGTTTTGACTCTCGACGCAATTTGAGTGTTCCATCGCCAATAGGAGGGCCTGAACGTTACAAGTAACTATCATTTTTGCGTCGGATTCGAAAATCTAGACTCACAGGAGAACGACCATAAGGTGCCCGAGGCAGCAATAGACCCTTGCAGACACGTCGGCTGGAGGCCGATGTATTTAATCTCGACGCAATTTGAGTGTTCCATCGACATTAGGAGGCCCTGAACGTTACAGTTAACTATCATTTTAGCATCGGATTCGAAAATCTACTAACAGGAGAAGGATAATATGGTGCACGAGACTGCAATATCCCCTTGGATACAAGTCGACTGGAGGTCGATGTTTTGACTCTCGACGCAATTTGAGTGTTCCATCGCCAATAGGAGGGCCTGAACGTTACAAGTAACTATCATTTTTGCGTCGGATTCGAAAATCTAGACTCACAGGAGAACGACCATAAGGTGCCCGAGGCAGCAATAGACCCTTGCAGACACGTCGGCTGGAGGCCGATGTATTTAATCTCGACGCAATTTGAGTGTTCCATCGACATTAGGAGGCCCTGAACGTTACAGTTAACTATCATTTTAGCATCGGATTCGAAAATCTACTAACAGGAGAAGGATCATATGGTGCCCGAGACAGCAATATCCCCTTGCAGACAAGTCCCCAGGAGGCCGATGTATTGAATCTCGACGCAATTTGAGTGTTCCATCGGCATTAGGAGGCCCTGAACGTTACAATTAACTATCATTTTTGCGTCGGATTCGAAAATCTAGACTTACAAGAGAACGACCATAAGGTGCCCGAGGCAGCAATAGACCCTTGGAGACAAGTCGGCTGGAGGCCGATGTATTGAATCTCGACGCAATTTAAGTGTTCCATCGGCATTAGGAGGCCCTGAACGTTACAGTTAACTATCATTTTGGCGTCGGATTGGAAAATCTACTAACAGGAGAAGGATCATATGGTGCACGAGACTGCAATATCCCCTTGGATACAAGTCGACTGGAGGCCGATGTATCGACTCTCGACGCAATTTGAGTGTTCCATCGTCTTTAGGAGTCCCTGAACGTTACAATTACCTATCATTTATGCGTCGGATTCGAAAATCTAGACTCACAGGAGAACGACCATAAGGTGCCCGAGGCAGCAATAGACATTTGGAGACAAGTCGGCTGGAGGCAGATGTATTGAATCTCGACGCAATTTGAGTGTTCCATCGGCATTAGGAGGCACTGAACCCTACAATTAACTATCATTTTTGCGTCGGATTCGATAATCTAAACTCACAGGAGAACGACCATATGGTGCCCGAGGAGCAATAGACACTTGGAGACAAGTCGGCTGGAGGACGATTTATTGAATCTCGACGCAATTTGAGAGTTCCATCGTCATTAGGAGGCCCTGAACGTAACAATTAACTATCATTTTTGCGTCGGATTCGAAAATGTAGACTTACAAGAGAACGACCATAAGGTGCCCGAGGCAGCATTAGAACCTTGGAGACAAGTCGGCAGGAGGACGATGGATTGAATCTCGACGCAATTTGTGTGTTCCATCGTCATTAGGAGGCCCTAAACGCTACAATTAACTATCATTTTTGCGTCGGATTCAAAAATCTAGACTCACAGGAGAAGGATCATATGGTGCCCGAGACAGCAATAGACCCTTGGAGACAAGTCGGCTGGAGGCCGATGTATTCAATCTCGACGCAATTTGAGAGCTCCACCGTCATTACAAGGCCCTGAACGTTACAATTAACTATCAGTTTCGCGTCGGATTTGAAAATCTAGACTCACATGAGACGGACCACATGGAGCCCGAGGCAGCAATATCCCCTTGTAGACAAGTCGGCTGGAGGAAGATGTATTGACTCTCGACGCAATTTGAGTGTTCCATCGTCATTAAGAGGCCCTGAGCATTACATTTAACTATCAGTTTTGCGTAGGATTGTAAAATGTTGACTCACAGGGGAACGACCAGACGGTGCCCGAGGCAGCAATAGACCCTTGGAGACACATCGGCTGAATGCCGATGTATTGAATCTCGAGGCAATTTGAGTGTTCCATCGTCATTAGGAAGCCCTGAACGTTACAATTAACAATCAGTTTCGTGTCGGATTCGAAAATCTAGATTCACATGAGAGCGAACATAAGAGGCCGGAGGCAGTAATATCCCCATGGAGACAAGTCGGCTGGAGGACGATGTATTGAATCTCGACGCAATTTGAGTGTCCCATCGTCATTAGGTGGCCCTAAACGTTACAATTAACTATCATTTTTGCGTCGGATTCGAAAATCTAGACTCACAGGAGAATGACCATATGGTGCCCGAGGCAGCAATAGACCCTTGGAGACAAGTCGGCTGGAGGCCGATGTATTGAATCTCGACGCAATTTGAGTGTTCCATCGACATTACAAGGCCCTGAACGTTACAATTAACTATCAGTTTTGCGTCGGATTCGAAAATCTAGATTCACAGGAGAACGACCATAAGTTGCCCGAGGCAGCAATAGACGCATGGAGACAAGTCGGCTGGAGGCCGATGTATTGAATCTCGACGCAATTTGAGTGTTCCATCGGCATTAGGAGGCCCTGAACGTTACAGTTAATTATCATTTTAGCGTCGGATTCGAAAATCTACTAACAGGAGAAGGATCGTATGGTGCACGAGACTGCAATATCCCCTTGGATACAAGTCGACTGGAGGTCCATGTATTGAATCTCGACTCAATTTGAGTGTTCCATCGTCATTAGGTGGCCCTGAACGTTACAATTAACTATCAGTTTCGCGTCGGATTCGAAAATCTAGACTCACAGGAGACGGACCACATGGAGCCCGAGGCAGCAATATCCCCTTGTAGACAAGTCGGCTGGAGGAAGATGTATTGAATCTCGACGCAATTTGAGTGTTCCATCGTCATTAGGTGGCCCTGAACGTTACAATTAACAATCAGTTTTGCGTCGGGTTCGAAAATCTAGACTCACAGCAGAACGATCACAAGGTGCCCGTGGCAGCTATTGACCCTTGGAGACAAGTCGGTTGGAGGACGATGTTTTGGATCGCGACGCAAAATGAGTGTTCCATCGTCATTAGGAGGTCCTGAATGTTACAATTAACTATCAGTTTTTCGTCGGATTCGAAAATCTAGACTCACTGGAGACGGACAATAAGGTGCCCGATGCAGCAATATCCCCTTGGAGACCAGTCCGCTGGAGGACGATGTATTGAATCGCGACACAATTTGAGTGTTCCATCGTCATTAGGAGGCCTTGAATGTTACAATTAACTATCAGTTTTTCGTCGGATTCGAAAATCTAGACTCACAGAAGACGGACCATTTGGTGCCCGAGGCAGCAAAATCCCCTTGGAGTCAAATCAGCTAGAGGACGATGTATTGAATCTCGACGCAATTTGAGTCTTCTATCGTCATTAGGTCGCCCTGAACGTTATAATGAACTATTAGCTTTGCGTCGGATTCGAAAATCTAGACTTACAAGAGAACGATCATAAGGTGCCCAAGGCAGCAATAGACCCTTGGAGAAAAGTCGGCTGGAGGACGATGTTTTGGATCGCGACGCAATTTGAGTGTTCCATCGTCATTAGGAGGCGCTGAACCTTACAATTAACTATCAGTTTCGCGTCGGATTCGAAAATCTAGACTCACAGGAGACGGACCACATGGAGCCCGAGGCAGCAATATCCCCTAGGAGACAAGTCGGCTGGAGGCCGATGTATTGAATCTCGACGCAATTTGAGTGCTCCATCGTCATTTGGTGGCCCTGAACGTTACAATTAACTATCAGTTTCGCGTCGGATTCAAAAATCTAGACTCACAGGAGACGGACCACATGGAGCCCGAGGCAGCAATATCCCCTTGTTGACAAGTCGGCTGGAGGAAGATGTATTGACTCTCGAAGCAATTTGAGTGTTCCATCGTCGTTAAGAGGCCCTGAGCATTACATTTAACTATCAGTTTCGCGTCGGATTCTAAAATGTTGACTCACAGGGGAACGACCATACGGTGCCCGAGGCAGCAATAGACCCTTGGAGACAAATCGGCTGAATGCCGATGTATTGAATCTCGAGGCAATTTGAGTGTTCCATCGTCATTAGGAAGCCCTGAACGTTACAATTAACAATCAGTTTCGCGTCGGATTCGAAAATCTAGACTCACATGAGAGCGAACATAAGAGGCCGGAGGCAGTAATATCCCCAAGGAGACAAGTCGGCTCGAGGACGATGTATTGAATATCGACGCAATTTGAGTGTTCCATCGTCATTAGGTCGCCCTGAACGTTATAATGAACTATCAGTTTTGCGTCGGGTCCGAAAATCTAGACTTACAAGAGAACGACCATAAGGTGCCCGAGGCAGCAACAGACCCTTGGAGACAAGTCGGCTGGAGGACGATGTATTGGATCGCGACGCAATTTGAGTGTTCCATCGTCTTTAGGAGGCCCTGAATGTTACAAATAACTATCAGTTTTTCGTCGGATTCGAAAATCTAGACTCACAGTAGACGGACCATTTGGTGCCCGAGGCAGCAATATCCCCTTGGAGACAAATCGGCTGGAGGACGATGTATTGAGTCTCGACGCAATTTGAGTCTTCTATCGTCATTAGGAGGCGCTGAACGTAACAATTCACTATCATATTTGCGTCGGATTGGAAAATCTAGACTCACAGGGGAAGGATCATATTGTGCCCGAGACAGAAATATCCCCTTGGAGACAAGTCGGCTGGAGGCCGATGTATTGAATCTCGACGCAATTTGAGTGTTCCATCGTCATTAGGAGGCCCTGAACGTTACAATTAACTATCAGTTTCGCGTCGGATTCGAAAATCTAGACTCACATGAGAGCGAACATAAGAGGCCGGAGGCAGCAATATCCCCTTGGAGACAAGTCGGCTGGAGGTCGATGTATTGAATCTCGACTCAATTTGAGTGTTCCATCGTCATTAGGTGGCCCTGAACGTTACAATTAACAATCAGTTTTGCGTCGGGTTCGAAAATCTAGACTCACAGCAGAACGATCACAAGGTGCCCGTGGCAGCTATTGACCCATGGAGACAAGTCGGTTGGAGGACGATGTATTGAATCGCGACGCAAAATGAGTGTTCCATCGTCATTAGGAGGCCCTGAATGTTACAATTAACTACCAGTTTTTCGTCGGATTCGAAAATCTAGCCTCACAGTAGACGGAACATTTGGTGCCCGAGGCAGCAATATCCCCTTGGAGACAAATCGGCTGAATGCCGATGTATTGAATCTCGAGGCAATTTGAGTATTCCATCGTCATTAGGTAGCCCTGTACGTTACAATTAACAATCAGTTTCGCGTCGGATTCGAAAATTTAGACTCACATGAGAGCGAACATAAGAGGCCGGAGGCAGTAATATCCCCATGGAGACAAGTCGGCTGGAGGACGATGTATTGAATCTCGACGCAATTTGAGTGTCCCATTGTCATTATGAGGCCCTAAACGTTACAATTAACTATCATTTTTGCGTCGGATTCGATAACCTAAACTCACTGGGAACGACTATAAGTTGCCCGAGGCAGCAACAGACCCTTGGAGACAAGTCGGCTGGAGGCCGATGTATTGAATCTCGACGCAATTTGAGTGTTCCATCGGCATTAGGACGCCTTGAACGTTACAGTTAACTATCATTTTAGCGTCGGATTCGAAAATCTACTAACAGGAGAAGGATAATATGGTGCACGAGACTGCAATATCCCCTTGGATACAAGTCGACTGGAGGTCGATGTTTAGACTCTCGACGCAATTTGAGTGTTCCATCGCCAATAGGAGGCCCTGAACGTTACAATTAACTATCATTTTTGCGTCGGATTCGAAAATCTAGACTCACAGGATAACGACCATAAGGTGCCCGAGGCAGCAATAGACCCTTGCAGACAAGTCGGCTGGAGGCCGATGTATTTAATCTCGACGCAATTTGAGTGTTCCATCGGCATTAGGAGGCCCTGAACGTTACAGTTAACTATCATTTTAGCATCGGATTCGAAAATCTACTAACAGGAGAAGGATCATATGGTGCCCGAGACAGCAATATCCCCTTGGAGACAAGTCCGCTGGAGGCCGATGTATTGAATCTCGACGCAATTTGAGTGTTCCATCGTCATTAGGAGGCCCTGAACCTTACAATTAACTATCAGTTTCGCGTCGGATTCTAAAATCTAGAATCACCGGAGACGGACCATGTGGTGCCCGAGGCAGCGATATCCCCTTGGATACAAGTCGGCTGGAGGCCGATGTATTGAATCTCGACGCAATTTGAGTGTTCCATCGGCATTAGGAGGCCCTGAACGTTACAATTAACTATCATTTTTGCGTCGGATTCGAAAATCTAGAGTTACAAGAGAACGACCATAAGGTGCCCGAGGCAGCAATAGACCCTTGCAGACAAGTCGGCTGGAGGCCGATGTATTTAATCTCGACGCAATTTGAGTGTTCCATCGGCATTAGGAGGCCCTGAACGTTACAGTTAACTATCATTTTAGCGTCGGATTCGAAAATCTACTAATAGGATAAGGATCATATGGTGCCAGAGACTGCAATATCCCCCTGAATACAAGTCGACTGGAGGTCGTAGTATCGACTCTCGACGCAATTTGAGTGTTCCATCGTCTTTAGGAGTCCCTGAACGTTACAATTACGTATCATTTATGCGTCGGATTCGAAAATCTAGACTCACAGGAGAACGACCATAAGGTGCCCGAGGCAGCAATAGACCCTTGGAGACAAGTCGGCTGGAGGCCGATGTATTGAATCTCGACGCAATTTGAGTGTTCCATCGGCATTAGGAGGCCCTGAACCCTACAATTAACTATCATTTTTGCGTCGGATTCGATAATCTAAACTCACAGGAGAACGACCATAAGGTGCTTGAGGAGCAATAGACACTTGGAGACAAGTCGGCTGGAGGACGATGTATTGAATCTCGACGCAATTTGAGAGTTCCATCGTCATTAGGAGGCCCTGAACGTTACAATTAACTATCATTTTTGCGTCGGATTCAAAAATCTAGACTCACAGGAGAAGGATCATATGGTGCCCGAGACAGCAATAGACCCTTGGAGACAAGTCGGCTGGAGGCCGATGAATTGAATCTCGACGCAATTTGAGTGCTCCATCGTCATTACAAGGCCCTGAAAGTTACAATTAACTATCAGTTTCGCGTCGGATTTGAAAATCTAGACTCACAGGAGACGGACCACATGGAGCCCGAGGCAGCAATATCCCCTTGTATACAAGTCGGCTGGAGGAAGATGTATTGACTCTCGACGCAATTTGAGTGTTCCATCGTCATTAAGGGGCCCTGAGCATTACATTTAACTATCAGTTTTGCGTCGGATTCTAAAATGTTGACTCACAGGGGAACGACCATACGGTGCGCGAGGCAGCAATAGACCCTTGGAGACACATCAGCTGAATGCCGATGTATTGAATCTCGAGGCAATTTGAGTGTTCCATCGTCATTAGGAAGCCCTGAACGTTACAATTAACAATCAGTTTCGTGTCGGATTCGAAAATCTAGACTCACATGAGACCGAACATAAGAAGCCGGAGGCAGTAATATCCCCATGGAGACAAGTCGGCTGGAGGACGATGTGTTGAATCTTGACGCAATTTGAGTGTCCCATTGTCATTAGGAGGCCCTAAACGTTACAATTAACTATCATTTTTTCGTCGGATTCGAAAACCTAGACTCACAGGAGAATGACCATAAGGTGCCCGAGGCAGCAATAGACCCTTGGAGACAAGTCGGCTGGAGGCCGATGTATTGAATCTCGATGCAATTTGAGTGTTCCATCGTCATTACAAGGCCCTGACGTTACAATTAACTATCATTTTTGCGTCGGATTCGAAAATCTAGACTCACAGGAGAACGACCATAAGGTGCCCGAGGCAGCAATTGACCCTTGGAGACAAGTCCGCTGGAGGCCGATGTATTGAATCTCGACGCAATTTGAGTGTTCCATCGGCATTAGGAGGCCTTGAACGTTCAAGTAACTATCATTTTAGCGTCGGATTCGAAAATCTACTAACAGGAGAAGGATCATATGGTGCACGAGACTGCAATATCCCCTTGGATACAAGTCGACTGGAGGTCGAAGTATTGACTCTCGACGAAATTTGAGTATTCCATCGTCTTTAGGAGTCCCTGAACGTTACAATTACCTATCATTTATGCGTCGGATTCGAAAATCTAGACTCACAGGAGAACGACCATAAGGTGCCCGTGGCATCAATAGACCCTTGGAGACAAGTCGGCTGGAGGACGATGTATTGAATCTTGACGCAATTTGAGAGTTCCATCGTCATTAGGAGGCCCTGAACGTTACAATTAACAATTAGTTTCGCGTCGGATTCGAAAATCTAGACTCACATGAGAGCGAACATAATAGGCCGGAGGCAGTAATATCCCCATGGAGACAAGTCGGCTGGAGGACGACGTATTGAATCTCGACGCAATTTGAGTGTCCCATCGTCATTAGGAGGCCCTAAACGTTACAATTAACTATCATTTTTGCGTCGGATTCGATAATCTAAACTCACAGGAGAACGACCATAAGGTGCCCGAGGCAGCAACAGACCCTTGGAGACAAGTCGGCTGGAGGCCGATGTATTGAGTCTCGACGCAATTTGAGTGTTCCATCGTCATTAGGAGGCCCTAAACGTTACAATTAACTATCATTTTTGCGTCGGATTCGATAATCTAAACTCGCAGGAGAACGACCATAAGGTGCCCGAGGCAGCAACAGACCCTTGGAGACAAGTCGGCTGGAAGCCGATGTATTGAATCTCGACGCAATTTGAGTGTTCCATCGTCATTACAAGGCCCTGAACGTAACAATTAACTATCATTTTTGCGTCGGATTCGAAAATCTAGACTCACAGGAGAACAACCATACGGTGCCCGAGGCAGCAGCAGACCATAGGAGACAAGTCGTCTGGAGGCCGATGTATTGAATCTCGAGGCAATTTGAATGTTCCATCGCCAATAGGAGGCCCTGAACGTTACAATTAACTATCATTTTTGCGTCGGATTCGAAAATCTAGACTCACAGGAGAACGACCATAAGGTGCCCGAGGCAGCAATAGACCCTTGGAGACAAGTCGGCTGGAGACCGATGTATTAAATCTCGACGCAATTTGAGTGTTCCATCGTCATTACAAGGCCCTGTACGTTACAATTAACTATCATTTTTGCGTCGGATTCGAAAATCTACACTCACAGGAGAACGACCATAAGGTGCCCGAGGAAGCAATAGACCCTTGGAGACAAGTCGGCTGGAGGCCGATGTATTGAATCTCGACGCAATTTGAGTGTTCCATCGGCATTAGGAGACCCTGAACATTACAGTTAATTATCATTTTAGCGTCGGATTCAAAAATCTACTGACAGGAGAAGGATCATATGGTGCACGAGGCAGCAATAGACCCTTGGAGACAAGTCGGCTGGAGGCCGATGTATTGAATCTCGACGCAATTTGAGTGTTCCATCGTCATTACAAGGCCCTGAACGTAACAATTAACTATCATTTTTGCGTCGGATTCCAAAATCTAGACTCACAGGAGAACGTCCATAAGGTGCCCGAGGCAGCAATAGACCCTTGGAGACAAGTCGACTGGAGGCCGATGTATTGAATCTCGACGCAATTTGAGTGTTCCATCGTCATTACAAGGCCCTGAACGTTACAATTAACTATCATTTTTGCGTCGGATTCGAAAATGTAGACTCTCAGGAGAACGACCATAAGGTGCCCGAGGCAGCAACAGACCCTTGGAGACAAGTCGGCTGGAGACCGATGTATTGAATCTCGACGCAATTTGAGTGTTCCATCGGCTTTAGGAGGCCCTGAACGTTACAATTAACTATCAGTTTCGCGTCGGATTCGAAAATCTAGACTCGCATGAGAGCGAACATAAGAGGCCGGAGGCAGTAATATCCCCATGGAGACAAGTCGGCTGGAGGACGATGTATTGAATCTCGACGCAATTTGAGTGTCCCATCGTCATTAGGAGGCCCTAAACGTTACAATTAACTATCATTTTTGCGTCGGATTCGATAATCTAAACTCACAGGAGAACGACCATAAGGTGCCCGAGGCAGCAACAGACCCTTGGAGACAAGTCGGCTGGAGGCCGATGTATTGAATCTCGACGCAATTTGAGTGTTCCATCGTCATTACAAGGCCCTGAACGTTACAATTAACTATCATTTTTGGGACGGATTCGAAAATCTAGACTCACAGGAGAACGACAATAAGGTGCCCGAGGCAGCAACAGGCCCTTGGAGACAAGTCGGCTGGAGGCCGATGTATTGAATATCGACGCAATTTGAGTGTTCCATCGTCATTAGGTCGCCCTGAACGTTATAATGAACTATCAGTTTTGCGTCGGATCCGAAAATCTAGACTTACAAGAGAACGACCATAAGGTACCCGAGGCAGCATTAGACCCTTGGGGACAAGTCGGCTGGAGGACGATGTATTGGATCGCGACGCAAGTTGAGTATTCCATCGTCATTAGGAGGCCCTGAATGTTACAATTAACTATCAGTTTTTCGTCGGATTCGAAAATCTAGACTCACAGCAGACGGACCACTTGGTGCCCGAGACAGCAATATCCCCTTGGAGACAAGTCGGCTGGAGGCCGATGTATTGAATCTCGACGCAATTTGAGTGTTCCATCGTCATTAGAAAGGCCCTGAACGTTACAATTAACTATCAGGTTCGCGTCGGATTCGAAAATCTAGACTCACAGGAGACGGACCACATGGAGCCCGAGGCAGCAATATCCCCTTGGAGACAAGTCGGCTGGAGGTCGATGTATTGAATCTCGACTCAATTTGAGTGTTCCATCGTCATTAGGAGGCCTTGAATGTTACAATTAGCTATCAGTTTTTCGTCGGATTCGAAAATCTAGACTCACAGAGGACGGACCATTCGGTGCCCGAGGCAGCAATATCCCCTTGGAGACAAATGGGCTGGAGGGCGATGTATTGAATCTCGACGCAATTTGAGTCTTCTATCGTCATTAGGTCGCCCTGAACGTTATAATGAACTATCAGCTTTGCGTCGGATTCGAAAATCTAGACTTACAAGAGAACGATCATAAGGTGCCCAAGGCAGCAACAGACCCTTGGAGACAAGTCGGCTGGAAGCCGATGTATTGAATCTCGACGCAATTTGAGTGTTCCATCGTCATTACAAGGCCCTGAACGTAACAATTAACTATCATTTTTGCGTCGGATTCGAAAATCTAGACTCACAGGAGAACAACCATACGGTGCCCGAGGCAGCAGCAGACCATAGGAGACAAGTCGTCTGGAGGCCGATGTATTGAATCTCGAGGCAATTTGAATGTTCCATCGCCAATAGGAGGCCCTGAACGTTACAATTAACTATCATTTTTGCGTCGGATTCGAAAATCTAGACTCACAGGAGAACGACCATAAGGTGCCCGAGGCAGCAATAGACCCTTGGAGACAAGTCGGCTGGAGACCGATGTATTAAATCTCGACGCAATTTGAGTGTTCCATCGTCATTACAAGGCCCTGTACGTTACAATTAACTATCAGTTTCGTGTCGGATTCGAAAATCTAGACTCACATGAGACCGAACATAAGAAGCCGGAGGCAGTAATATCCCCATGGAGACAAGTCGGCTGGAGGACGATGTGTTGAATCTTGACGCAATTTGAGTGTCCCATTGTCATTAGGAGGCCCTAAACGTTAAAATTAACTATCATTTTTTCGTCGGATTCGAAAACCTAGACTCACAGGAGAATGACCATAAGGTGCCCGAGGCAGCAATAGACCCTTGGAGACAAGTCGGCTGGAGGCCGATGTATTGAATCTCGATGCAATTTGAGTGTTCCATCGTCATTACAAGGCCCTGAACGTTACAATTAACTATCATTTTTGCGTCGGATTCGAAAATCTAGACTCACAGGAGAACGACCATAAGGTGCCCGAGGCAGCAATTGACCCTTGGAGACAAGTCCGCTGGAGGCCGATGTATTGAATCTCGACGCAATTTGAGTGTTCCATCGGCATTAGGAGGCCTTGAACGTTCAAGTAACTATCATTTTAGCGTCGGATTCGAAAATCTACTAACAGGAGAAGGATCATATGGTGCACGAGACTGCAATATCCCCTTGGATACAAGTCGACTGGAGGTCGAAGTATTGACTCTCGACGAAATTTGAGTATTCCATCGTCTTTAGGAGTCCCTGAACGTTACAATTACCTATCATTTATGCGTCGGATTCGAAAATCTAGACTCACAGGAGAACGACCATAAGGTGCCCGAGGCATCAATAGACCCTTGGAGACAAGTCGGCTGGAGGACGATGTATTGAATCTTGACGCAATTTGAGAGTTCCATCGTCATTAGGAGGCCCTGAACGTTACAATTAACAATTAGTTTCGCGTCGGATTCGAAAATCTAGACTCACATGAGAGCGAACATAATAGGCCGGAGGCAGTAATATCCCCATGGAGACAAGTCGGCTGGAGGACGACGTATTGAATCTCGACGCAATTTGAGTGTCCCATCGTCATTAGGAGGCCCTAAACGTTACAATTAACTATCATTTTTGCGTCGGATTCGATAATCTAAACTCACAGGAGAACGACCATAAGGTGCCCGAGGCAGCAACAGACCCTCGGAGACAAGTCTGCTGGAGGCCGATGTATTGAGTCTCGACGCAATTTGAGTGTTCCATCGTCATTAGTAGGCCCTAAACGTTACAATTAACTATCATTTTTGCGTCGGATTCGATAATCTAAACTCGCAGGAGAACGACCATAAGGTGCCCGAGGCAGCAACAGACCCTTGGAGACAAGTCGGCTGGAAGCCGATGTATTGAATCTCGACGCAATTTGAGTGTTCCATCGTCATTACAAGGCCCTGAACGTAACAATTAACTATCATTTTTGCGTCGGATTCGAAAATCTAGACTCACAGGAGAACAACCATACGGTGCCCGAGGCAGCAGCAGACCATAGGAGACAAGTCGTCTGGAGGCCGATGTATTGAATCTCGAGGCAATTTGAATGTTCCATCGCCAATAGGAGGCCCTGAACGTTACAATTAACTATCATTTTTGCGTCGGATTCGAAAATCTAGACTCACAGGAGAACGACCATAAGGTGCCCGAGGCAGCAATAGACCCTTGGAGACAAGTCGGCTGGAGACCGATGTATCAAATCTCGACGCAATTTGAGTGTTCCATCGTCATTACAAGGCCCTGTACGTTACAATTAACTATCATTTTTGCGTCGGATTCGAAAATCTACACTCACAGGAGAACGACCATAAGGTGCCCGAGGAAGCAATAGACCCTTGGAGACAAGTCGGCTGGAGGCCGATGTATTGAATCTCGACGCAATTTGAGTGTTCCATCGGCATTAGGAGGCCCTGAACATTACAGTTAATTATCATTTTAGCGTCGGATTCAAAAATCTACTGACAGGAGAAGGATCATATGGTGCACGAGGCAGCAATAGACCCTTGGAGACAAGTCGGCTGGAGGCCGATGTATTGAATCTCGACGCAATTTGAGTGTTCCATCGTCATTACAAGGCCCTGAACGTAACAATTAACTATCATTTTTGCGTCGGATTCCAAAATCTAGACTCACAGGAGAACGTCCATAAGGTGCCCGAGGCAGCAATAGACCCTTGGAGACAAGTCGACTGGAGGCCGATGTATTGAATCTCGACGCAATTTGAGTGTTCCATCGTCATTACAAGGCCCTGAACGTTACAATTAACTATCATTTTTGCGTCGGATTCGAAAATGTAGACTCTCAGGAGAACGACCATAAGGTGCCCGAGGCAGCAACAGACCCTTGGAGACAAGTCGGCTGGAGACCGATGTATTGAATCTCGACGCAATTTGAGTGTTCCATCGGCATTAGGAGGCCCTGAACGTTACAATTAACTATCAGTTTCGCGTCGGATTCGAAAATCTAGACTCGCATGAGAGCGAACATAAGAGGCCGGAGGCAGTAATATCCCCATGGAGACAAGTCGGCTGGAGGACGATGTATTGAATCTCGACGCAATTTGAGTGTCCCATCGTCATTAGGAGGCCCTAAACGTTACAATTAACTATCATTTTTGCGTCGGATTCGATAATCTAAACTCACAGGAGAACGACCATAAGGTGCCCGAGGCAGCAACAGACCCTTGGAGACAAGTCGGCTGGAGGCCGATGTATTGAATCTCGACGCAATTTGAGTGTTCCATCGTCATTACAAGGCCCTGAACGTTACAATTAACTATCATTTTTGGGACGGATTCGAAAATCTAGACTCACAGGAGAACGACAATAAGGTGCCCGAGGCAGCAACAGGCCCTTGGAGACAAGTCGGCTGGAGGCCGATGTATTGAATATCGACGCAATTTGAGTGTTCCATCGTCATTAGGTCGCCCTGAACGTTATAATGAACTATCAGTTTTGCGTCGGATCCGAAAATCTAGACTTACAAGAGAACGACCATAAGGTACCCGAGGCAGCATTAGACCCTTGGGGACAAGTCGGCTGGAGGACGATGTATTGGATCGCGACGCAAGTTGAGTGTTCCATCGTCATTAGGAGGCCCTGAATGTTACAATTAACTATCAGTTTTTCGTCGGATTCGAAAATCTAGACTCACAGCAGACGGACCACTTGGTGCCCGAGGCAGCAATATCCCCTTGGAGACAAATCGGCTGGAGGACGATGTATTGAGCCTCGACGCAATTTGAGTCTTCTATCGTCATTAGGAGGCGCTGAACGTTACAATTCACTATCATTTTTGCGTCGGATTCGAAAATCTAGACTCACAGGAGAAGGATCATATTGTGCCCGAGACAGCAATATCCCCTTGGAGACAAGTCGGCTGGAGGCCGATGTATTGAATCTCGACGCAATTTGAGTGTTCCATCGTCATTAGAAAGGCCCTGAACGTTACAATTAACTATCAGGTTCGCGTCGGATTCGAAAATCTAGACTCACAGGAGACGGACCACATGGAGCCCGAGGCAGCAATATCCCCTTGGAGACAAGTCGGCTGGAGGTCGATGTATTGAATCTCGACTCAATTTGAGTGTTCCATCGTCATTAGGAGGCCTTGAATGTTACAATTAGCTATCAGTTTTTCGTCGGATTCGAAAATCTAGACTCACAGAGGACGGACCATTCGGTGCCCGAGGCAGCAATATCCCCTTGGAGACAAATGGGCTGGAGGGCGATGTATTGAATCTCGACGCAATTTGAGTCTTCTATCGTCATTAGGTCGCCCTGAACGTTATAATGAACTATCAGCTTTGCGTCGGATTCGAAAATCTAGACTTACAAGAGAACGATCATAAGGTGCCCAAGGCAGCATTAGACCCTTGGAAACAAGTCGGCTGGAGGACGATGTATTGGATCGCGATGCAATTTGAGTGTTCCATCGTCATTAGGAGGCGGTGAACCTTACAATTAACTATCAGTTTCGCGTCGGATTCGAAAATCTAGACACACAGGAGACGGACCACATGGAGCCTGAGGCAGCAATATCCGCTTGGAGACAAGTCGGCTGGAGGCCGATGTATTGAATCTCGACGCAATTTGAGTGCCCCATCGTCATTTGGAGGCCCTGAACGTTACAATTAACTATCAGTTTCGCGTCGGATTCGAAAATCTAGACTCACAGGAGTCGGACCACATGGAGCCCGAGGCAGCAATGTCCCCTTGTAGACAAGTCGGCTGGAGGAAGATGTATTGACTCTCGACTCAATTTGAGTGTTCCATCGTCATTAAGAGGCCCTGAGCATTACATTTAACTATCAGTTTTGCGTCGGATTCTAAAATGTTGACTCACAGGGGAACGACCATACGGTGCCCGAGGCAGCAATAGACCCTTGGAGACAAATCGGCTGAATGCCGATGTATTGAATCTCGAGGCAATTTGAGTGTTTTATCGTCATTAGAAAGCCCTGAACGTTACAATTAACAATCAGTTTCGCGTCGGATTCGAAAATCTAGACTCACATGAGAGCGAACATAAGAGGCCGGAGGCAGTAATATCCCCATGGAGACAAGTCGGCTGGAGGACGATGTATTGAATCTCGACGCAATTTGAGTGTCCCATTGTCATTAGGAGGTCCTAAACGTTACAATTAACTATCATTTTGGCGTCGGATTCGATAACCTAAACTCACTGGAGAACGACTATAAGGTGCCCGAGGCAGCAACAGACCCTTGGAGACAAGTCGGCTGGAGGCCGATGTATTGAATCTCGACGCAATTTGAGTGTTCCATCGGCATTAGGACGCCTTGAACGTTACAGTTAACTATCATTTTAGCGTCGGATTCAAAAATCTACTAACAGTAGAAGGATAATATGGTGCACGAGACTGCAATATCCCCTTGGATACAAGTCGACTGGAGGTCCATGTTTTGACTCTCGACGCAATTTGAGTGTTCCATCGCCAATAGGAGGCCCTGAACGTTACAATTAACTATCATTTTTGCGTCGGATTCGAAAATCTAGACTCACAGGAGAACGACCATAAGGTGCCCGAGGCAGCAATAGACCCTTGCAGACAAGTCGGCTGGAGGCCGATGTATTTAATCTCGACGCAATTTGAGTGTTCCATCGGCATTAGGAGGCCCTGAACGTTACAGTTAACTATCATTTTAGCATCGGATTCGAAAATCTACTAACAGGAGAAGGATCATATGGTGCCCGAGACAGCAATATCCCTTTGGAAACAAGTCCGCTGGAGGCCGATGTATTGTATCTCGACGCAATTTGAGTGTTCCATCGTCATTAGGAGGCCCTGAACCTTACAATTAACTATCAGTTTCGCGTCGGATTCTAAAATCTTGAATCACCGGAGACGGACCATGTGGTGCCCGAGGCAGCGATATCCCCTTGGAGACAAGTCGGCTGGAGGCCGATGTATTGAATCTCGACGCAATTTGAGTGTTCCATCGGCATTAGGAGGCCCTGAACGTTACAATTAACTATCATTTTTGCGTCGGGTTCGAAAATCTAGACTTTCAAGAGAACGACCATAAGGTGCCCGAGGCAGCAATAGACCCTTGGAGACAAGTCGGCTGGAGGCCGATGTATTACATCTCGACGCAATTTGAGAGTTCCATCGTCATTAGGAGGCCCTGAACGTTACAATTAACTATCATTTTTGCGTCGGATTCGAAAATGTAGACTTACAAGAGAACGACCATAAGGTGCCCGAGGCAGCATTAGACCCTTGGAGACAAGTCGGCTGGAGGACGATGGATTGAATCTCGACGCAATTTGTGTGTTCCATCGTCATTAGGAGGCCCTAAACGTTACAATTAACTATCATTTTTGCGTCGGATTCAAAAATCTAGACTCACAGGAGAAGGATCATATGGTGCCCGAGACAGCAATAGACCCTTGGAGACAAGTCGGCTGGAGGCCGATGTATTGAATCTCGACGCAATTTGAGTGCTCCATCGTCATTACAAGGCCCTGAACGTTACAATTAACTATCAGTTTCGCGTCGGATTTGAAAATCTAGACTCACAGGATACGGACCATATGGAGCCCGAGGCAGCAATATCCCCTTGGAGACAAGTCGGCTGGAGGTCGATGTATTGAATCTCGACGCAATTTGAGTGTCCCATCGTCATTAGGGGGCCCTAAACGTTACAATTAACTATCATTTTTGCGTCGGATTCGAAAACCTAGACTCACAGGAGAATGACCATAAGGTGCCCGAGGCAGCAATAGACCCTTGGAGACAAGTCGGCTGGAGGCCGATGTATTGAATCTCGATGCAATTTGAGTGTTCCATCGTCATTACAAGCCCCTGAACGTTACAATTAACTATCATTTTTGCGTCGGATTCGAAAATCTAGACTCACAGGAGAACGACCATAAGGTGCCCGAGGCAGCAATAGACCCTTGGAGACAAGTCGGCTGGAGGCCGATGTATTGAATCTCGACGCAATTTGAGTGTTCCATCGGCATTAGGAGGCCTTGAACGTTCAAGTAACTATCATTTTAGCGTCGGATTCGAAAATCTACTAACAGGAGAAGGATCATATGGTGCACGAGACTGCAATATCCCCTTGGATACAAGTCGACTGGAGGTCGAAGTATTGACTCTCGACGAAATGTGAGTGTTCCATCGTCTATAGGAGTCCCTGAACGTTACAATTACCTATCATTTATGCGTCGGATTCGAAAATCTAGACTCACAGGAGAACGACCATAAGGTGCCCGAGGCATCAATAGACCCTTGGAGACAAGTCGCCTGGAGGACGATGTATTGAATCTTGACGCAATTTGAGAGTTCCATCGTCATTAGGAGGCCCTGAACGTTACAATTAACGATTAGTTTCGCGTCGGATTCGAAAATCTAAACTCACATGAGAGTGAACATAAGAGGCCGGAGGCAGTAATATCCCCATGGAGACAAGTCGGCTGGAGGACGACGTATTGAATCTCGACGCAATTTGAGTGTCCCATCGTCATTAGGAGGCCCTAAACGTTACAATTAACTATCGTTTTTGCGTCGGATTCGATAATCTAAACTCACAGGAGAACGACCATAAGGTGCCCGAGGCAGCAACAGACCCTTGGAGACAAGTCGCCTGGAGCCCGATGTATTGAGTCTCGACGCAATTTGAGTGTTCCATCGTCATTAGGAGGCCCTAAACGTTACAATTAACTATCATTTTTGCGTCGGATTCGATATTCTAAACTCACAGGAGAACGACCATAAGGTGCCCGAGGCAGCAACAGACCCTTGGAGACAAGTCGGCTGGAAGCCGATGTATTGAATCTCGACGCAATTTGAGTGTTCCATCGTCATTACAAGGCCCTGAACGTAACAATTAACTATCATTTCTGCGTCGGATTCGAAAATCTAGACTCACAGGAGAACGACCATACGGTGCCCGAGGCAGCAGCAGACCATAGGAGACAAGTCGTCTGGAGGCCGATGTATTGAATCTCGAGGCAATTTGAATGTTCAATCGCCAATAGGAGGCCCTGAACGTTACAATTAACTATCATTTTTGCGTCGGATTCGAAAATCTAGACTCACAGGAGAACGACCATAAGGTGCCCGAGGCAGCAATAGACCCTTGGAGACAAGTCGGCTGGAGACCGATGTATTGAATCTCGACGCAATTTGAGTGTTCCATCGTCATTACAAGGCCCTGAACGTTACAATTAACTATCATTTTTGCGTCGGATTCGAAAATCTAGACTCACAGGAGAACGACCATAAGGTGCCCGAGGAAGCAATAGACCCTTGGAGACAAGTCGGCTGGAGGCCGATGTATTGAATCTCGACGCAATTTGAGTGTTCCATCGGCATTAGGAGGCCCTGAACATTACAGTTAACTATCATTTTAGCGTCGGATTCAAAAATCTACTGACAGGAGAAGGATCATATGGTGCACGAGGCAGCAATAGACCCTTGGAGACAAGTCAGCTGGAGGCCGATGTATTGAATCTCGACGCAATTTGAGTGTTCCATCGTCATTACAAGGACCTGAACGTTACAATTAACTATCATTTTTGCGTCGGATTCCAAAATCTAGACTCACAGGAGAACGACCATAAGGTGCCCGAGGCAGCAATAGACCCTTGGAGACAAGTCGCCTGGAGGCCGATGTATTGAATCTCGACGCAATTTGAGTGTTCCATCGTCATTACAAGGCCCTGAACGTTACAATTAACTATCATTTTTGCGTCGGATTCGAAAATGTAGACTCTCAGGAGAACGACCATAAGGCGCCCGAGGCAGCAACAGACCCTTGGAGACAAGTCGGCTGGAGACCGATGTATTGAATCTCGTCGCAATTTGAGTGTTCCATCGGCATTAGGAGGCCCTGAACGTTACAATTAACTATCAGTTTCGCGTCGGATTCGAAAATCTAGACTCACATGAGAGCGAACATAAGAGGCCGGAGGCAGTAATTTCCCCATGGAGACAAGTCGGCTGGAGGCCGATGTATTGAATATCGACGCAATTTGAGTGTTCCATCGTCATTAGGTCGCCCTGAACGTTATAATTAACTATCAGTTTTGCATCGGATCCGAAAATCTAGACTTACAAGAGAACGACCATAAGGTGCCCGAGGCAGAATTAGACCCTTGGAGACAAGTCGGCTGGAGGACGATGTATTGGATCGCGACGCAATTTGAGTGTTCCATCGTCATTAGGAGGCCCTGAATGTTACAATTAACTATCAGTTTTTCGTCGGATTCGAAAATCTAGACTCACAGCAGACGGACCACTTGGTGCCCGAGGCAGCAATATCCCCTTGGAGACAAATCGGCTGGAGGACGATGTATTGAGCCTCGACGCAATTTGAGTCTTCTATCGTCATTAGGAGGCGCTGAACGTTACAATTCACTATCATTTTTGCGTCGGATTCGAAAATCTAGACTCACAGGAGAAGGATCATATTGTGCCCGAGACAGCAATATCCCCTTGGAGACAAGTCGGCTGGAGGCCGATGTATTCAATCTCGACGCTATTTGAGTGTTCCATCGTCATTAGGAGGCCCTGAACGTTACAATTAACTATCAGGTTCGCGTCGGATTCGAAAATCTAGACTCACAGGAGACGGACCACATGGAGCCCGAGGCAGCAATATCCCCTTGGAGACAAGTCGGCTGGAGGTCGATGTATTGAATCTCGACTCAGTTTGAGTGTTCCATCGTCATTAGGTGGCCCTGAACGTTGCAATTAACAATCAGTTTTGCGTCGGGTTCGAAAATCTAGACTCACAGCAGAACGATCACAAGGTGCCCGTGGCAGCTATTGACCCTTGGAGACAAGTCGGTTGGAGGACGATGTATTGGATCGCGACGCAAAATGAGTGTTCCATCGTCATTAGGAGGCCCTGAATGTTACAATTAACTATCAGTTTTTCGTCGGATTCGAAAATCTAGACTCACTGGAGACGGACCATGAGGTGCCCGATGCAGCAATATCCCCTTGGAGACCAGTCCGCTGGAGGACGATGTATTGATTCGCGACGCAATTTGAGTGTTCCATCGTCATTAGGATGCCTTGAATGTTACAATTAACTATCAGTTTTTCGTCGGATTCGAAAATCTAGACTCACAGAAGACGGACCATTTGGTGCCCGAGGCAGCAATATCCCCTTGGAGACAAATCGGCTGGAGGACGATGTATTGAATCTCGACGCAATTTGAGTCTTCTATCGTCATTAGGTCGCCCTGAAAGTTATAATGAACTATCAGCTTTGCGTCGGATTCGAAAATCTAGACTTACAAGAGAACGATCATAAGGTGCCCAAGGCAGCATTAGACCCTTGGAGACAAGTCGGCTGGAGGACGATGTATTGGATCGCGACGCAATTTGAGTGTTCCATCGTCATTAGGAGGCGCTGAACCTTACAATTAACTATCAGTTTCGCGTCGGATTCGAAAATCTAGACTCACAGGAGACGGACCACATGGAGCCCGTGGCAGCAATATCCCCTTGTAGACAAGTCGGCTGGAGGAAGATGTATTGACTCTCGACGCAATTTGAGTGTTCCATCGTCATTAAGAGGCCCTGAGCATTACATTTAACTATCAGTTTTGCGTCGGATTCTAAAATGTTGACTCACAGGGGAACGACCATACGGTGCCCGAGGCAGCAATAGACCCTTGGAGACACATCGGCTGAATGCCGATGTATTGAATCTCGAGGCAATTTGAGTATTCCATCGTCATTAGGAAGCCCTGAACGTTACAATTAACAATCAGTTTCCCGTCGGATTCGAAAATCTAGACTCACATGAGAGCGAACATAAGGGGCCGGAGGCAGTAATATCCCCATGGAGACAAGTCGGCTGGAGGACGATGTATTGAATTTCGACCCAATTTGAGTGTCCCTTTGTCATTAGGAGGCCATGAACGTTACAGTTAACTATCATTTTTGCGTCGGATTCGATAATCCAAACTCACTGTAGAACGACCATAAGGTGCCCGAGGCAGCAACAGACCCTTGGAGATAAGTCGGCTGGAGGCCGATGTATAGAATCTCGACGCAATTTGAGTGTCCCATCGTCATTAGGAGGCCCTAAACGTTACAATTAACTATCATTTTTGCGTCGGATTCGATAATCTAGACTCACAGGCGAACGACCATAAGGTGCCCGATGCAGCAATAGACCCTTTGAGACAAGTCGGCTGGAGGCAGGTGTATTGAATCTCGACGCAATTTGAGTGTTCCATCGGCATTAGGACGCCTTGAACGTTACAGTTAACTATCATTTTAGCGTTGGATTCGAAAATCTACTAACAGGAGAAGGATCATACGGTGCACGAGACTGCAATATCCCCTTGGATACAAGTCGACTGGAGGTCGATGAATTGACTCTCGACGCAATTTGAGTGTTCCATCGCCAATAGGAGGCCCTGAACGTTACAATTAACTATCATTTTTGCGTCGGATTCGAAAATCTAGACTCACAGGAGAACGACCATAAGGTGCCCGAGGCAGCAATAGACCCTTGCAGACAAGTCGGCTGGAGGCCGATGTATTTAATCTCGACGCAATTTGAGTATTCCATCGGCATTAGGAGGCCCTGAACGTTACTGTTAACTATCATTTTAGCGTCGAATTCGAAAATCTACTAACAGGAGAAGGATCATATGGTGCCCGAGACAGCAATATCCCCTTGGAGACAAGTCCGCTGGAGGCCGATGTATTGAATCTCGACGCAATTTGAGTGTTCCATCGTCATTAGGAGGCCCTGAACCTTACAATTAACTATCAGTTTCTCGTCGGATTCGAAAATCTAGAATCACCGGAGTCGGACCATGTGGTGCCCGAGGCAGCGATATCCCCTTGGAGACAAGTCGGCTGGAGCCCGGTGTATTGAATCTCGACGCAATTTGAGTGCTCCATCGGCATTAGGAGGCCCTGAACGTTACAATTAACTATCATTTTTGCGTCGGATTCGAAAATCTAGACTTACAAGAGAACGACCATAAGGTGCCCGAGGCAGCAATAGACCCTTGGAGACAAGTCGGCTGGAGGCCGATGTATTGAATCTCGACGCAATTTGAGTGTTCCATCGGCATTAGGAGGCCCTGAACGTCACAGTTAACTATCATTTTAGCGTCGGATTCGAAAATCTACTAACAGGAGAAGGGTCATATGGTGCACGAGACTGCAATATCCCCTTGGATACAAGTCGACTGGAGGTCGATGTATTGACTCTCGACGCAATTTGAGTGTTCCATCGTCTTTAGGAGTCCCTGAACGTTACAATTACCTATCATTTATGCGTCGGATTCGAAAATCTAGACTCACAGGAGAACGACCATAAGGTGCCCGAGGCAGCAATAGAACCTTGGAGACAAGTCGGCTTGAGGACGATGTATTGAATCTCGACGCAATTTGAGAGTTCCATCGTCATTAGGAGGCCCTGAACGTTGCAATTAACAATCAGTTTCGCGTCGGGTTCGAAAATCTAGACTCACATGAGAGCGAACATAAGAGGCCGGAGGCAGTAATATCCCCATGGAGACAAGGTCGGCTGGAGGACGATGTATTGAATCTCTTCGCAATTTGAGTGTCCCATCGACATTAGGAGGCCATAAACGTTACAATTAACTATCATTTTTGCGTCGGATTCGATAATCTAAACTCACAGGAGAATGACCATAAGGTGCCCGATGCAGCAACAGACCCTTGGAGACACGTCGGCTGGAGGCCGATGTATTGAATCTCGACGCAATTTGAGTGTTCCATCGTCATTAGGAGGCCCTAAACGTTACAATTATAATTTTTGCGTCGGATTCGATAATCTAAACTCACAGGAGAACGACCATAAGGTGCCCGAGGCTGCAACAGACCCTTGGAGACAAGTCGGCTGGAGGCCGATGTGTTGAATCTCGACGCAATTTGAGTGTTCCATCGTCAATAGGAGGCCCTAAACGTTACAATTAACTATCATTTTTGCGTCGGATTCGATAATGTAAACTCACAGGAGAGCGACCATAAGGTGCCCGAGGCAGCAACAGACCCTTGGAGACAAGTCGGCTGGAGGCCGATGTATTGAATCTCGACGCAATTTGAGTGTTCCATCGTCATTAGGAGGCCCTGAACGTTACAATTAACTATCATTTTTGCGTTGGATTCGAAAATCTAGGCTCACATGAGAACGACCATAAGGTGCCCGAGGCAGCAACAGACCATAGGAGACAAGTCGGCTGGAGGCCGATGTATTGAATATCGACGCAATTTGAGTGTTCCATCGTCATTAGGTCGCCCTGAACGTTATAATGAACTATCAGTTTTGCGTCGGATCCGAAAATCTAGACTTACAAGAGAACGACCATAAGGTGCCCAAGGCAGCATTAGAATCTTGGAGACAAGTCGGCTGGAGGACGATGTATTGAATCTCGACGCAATTTGAGTGTTCCATCGTCATTAGGAGGCCCTAAACGTTACAATTACCTATCATTTTTGCGTCGGATTCGATAATCTAGACTCACAGGAGAACGACTATAAGGTGCCCGAGGCAGCAATAGACCCTTGGAGACAAGTCGGCTGGAGGCAGATGTATTGAATCTCGACGCAATTTGAGTGTTCCATCGGCATTAGGACGCCTTGAACGTTACGGTTAACTATCATTTTAGCGTCGGATTCGAAAATCTACTAACAGTAGAAGGATCATATGGTGCACGAGACTGCAATATCCCCTTGGATACAAGTCGACTGGAGGTCGATGTATTGACTCTCGACGCAATTTGAGTGTTCCATCGCCAATAGGAGGCCCTGAACGTTACAATTAACTATCATTTTTGCGTCGGATTCGATAATCTAAACTCACAGGAGAACGACCATAAGGTGCCCGAGGCGGCAACAGACCCTTGGAGACACGTCGGCTGGAGGCCGGTGTATTGAATCTCGACGCAATTTGAGTGTTCCATCGTCGTTAGGAGGCCCTAAACGTTACAATTAACTATCATTTTTGCGTCGGATTCGATAATCTAAACTCACAGGAGAACGACCATAAGGTGCCCGAGGCAGCAACAGACCCTTGGAGACAAGTCGGCTGGAGGCCGATGTATTGAATCTCGAAGCAATTTGAGTGTTCCATCGTCATTAGGAGGCCCTAAACGTTACAATTAACTATCATTTTTGCGTCGGATTCGATAATGTAAACTCACAGGAGAACGACCATATGGTGCCCGAGGCACCAACAGACCCTTGGAGACAAGTCGGCTGGAGGCCGATGTATTGAATCTCGACGCAATTTGAGTGTTCCATCGTCATTAGGAGGCCCTGAACGTTACAATTAACTATCATTTTTGCGTCGGATTCGAAAATCTAGACTCACATGAGAACGACCATAAGGTGCCCGAGGCAGCAACAGACCATAGGAGACAAGTCGGCTGGAGGCCGATGCATTGAATCTCGACGCAATTTGAGTGTTGCATCGCCAATAGGAGGCCCTGAACGTTACAATTAACTATCATTTTTGCGTCGGATTCGAAAATCTAGACTCACAGGAGAACGACCATAAGGTGCCCGAGGCAGCAATAGACCCTTGGAGACAAGACAGCTGGAGACCGATGTATTGAATCTCGACGCAATTTGAGTGTTCCATCGTAATTACAAGGTCCTGAATGTTACAATTAACTATCATCTTTGCGTCGGATTCGAAAATCTAGACCCACAGGAGAACGACCATAAGCTGCACGAGTCAGCAATAGACCCTTGGAGACAAGTCGGCTGGAGGTCGATGTATTGAATCTCGACGCAATTTGAGTGTTCCTTCGGCATTAGGAGGCCCTGAACGTTACAGTTAACTATCATTTTAGCGTCGGATTCAAAAATCTACTAACAGGAGAAGGATCATATGGTGCACGAGGCAGCAATAGACCCTTGGAGACAAGTCGGCTGGAGGCCCATGTATTGAATGTCGAGGCAATTTGAGTGTTCCATCGTCATTACAAGGCCCTGAACGTTACAATTAAGTATCATTTTTGCGTCGGATTCGAAAATCTAGACTCACAGGAGAACGACCATATGGTGCCCGAGGCAGCAATAGACCCTTGGAGACAAGTCGGCTGGAGGACGATGTATTGAATCTCGACGCAATTTGAGTGTTCCATTGGCATTAGGAAGCCCTGAACGTTACAATTAACTATCATTTTTGCGTCGGATTCGATAATCTAAACTCACAGGACAACGACCATAAGGTGCCCGAGGAGCAATAGACTCTTGGAGACAAGTCGGTTGGAGGCCGATGTATTGAATCTCGACGCAATTTGAGTGTTCCATCGGCATTAGGAGGCCCTGAACGTTACAGTTAACTATCATTTTAGCGTCGGATTCGAAAATCTACTAACAGGAGAATGACCATAAGGTGCCCGAGGCAGCAATAGACCTTAGGAGACAAGTCGGCTGGAGGTCGATGTATTGAATCTCGACGCGAAATGGGTGTTCCATCGTCATTAGGTGGCCCTGAATGTTACAATTAACTATCAGTTTTTCGTCGGATTCGAAAATCTAGACTCACAGGAGAACGACCATAAGGTGCCCGAGGCAGCAATAGACCCTTGGAGACAAGTCGGCTGGAGGACGATGTATTGAATCTCGACGCAATTTGAGAGTTCCATCGTCATTAGGAGGCCCTGAACGTTACAGTTAACTATCATTTTTGCGTCGGATTCGATAATCTAAACTCACTGTAGAACGACCATAAGGTGCCCGAGGCAGCAACAGACCCTTGGAGATAAGTCGGCTGGAGGCCGATGTATTGAATCTCGACGCAATTTGAGTGTTCCATCGTCATTAGGAGGCCCTAAACGTTACAATTAACTATCATTTTTGCGTCGGATTCGATAATCTAGACTCACAGGCGAACGACCATAAGGTGCCCGATGCAGCAATAGACCCTTGGAGACAAGTCGGCTGGAGGCAGATGTATTGAATCTCGACGCAATATGAGTGTTCCATCGGCATTAGGACGCCTTGAACGTTACAGTTAACTATCATTTTAGCGTTGGATTCGAAAATCTACTAACAGGAGAAGGATCATACGGTGCACGAGACTGCAATATCCCCTTGGATACAAGTCGACTGGAGGTCGATGTATTGACTCTCGACGCAATTTGAGTGTTCCATCGCCAATAGGAGGCCCTGAACGTTACAATTAACTATCATTTTTGCGTCGGATTCGATAATCTAGACTCACAGGAGAACGACCATAAGGTGCCCGAGGCAGCAATTGACCCTTGCAGACAAGTCGGCTGGAGGCCGATGTATTTAATCTCGACGCAATTTGAGTGTTCCATCGGCATTAGAGGCCCTGAACGTTACAGTTAACTATCATTTTAGCGTCGAATTCGAAAATCTACTAACAGGAGAAGGATCATATGGTGCCCGAGACAGCAATATCCCCTTGGAGACAAGTCGGCTGGAGGCCGATGTATTGAATCTCGACGCAATTTGAGTGTTCCATCGTCATTAGGAGGCCCTAAACGTTACAATTAACTATCATTTTTGCGTCGGATTCGATAATGTAAACTCACAGGAGAGCGACCATAAGGTGCCCGAGGCAGCAACAGACCCTTGGAGACAAGTCGGCTGGATGCCGATGTATTGAATCTCGACGCAATTTGAGTGTTCCATCGTCATTAGGAGGCCCTGAACGTTACAATTAACTATCATTTTTGCGTTGGATTCGAAAATCTAGACTCACATGAGAACGACCATAAGGTGCCCGAGGCAGCAACAGACCGTAGGAGACAAGTCGGCTGGAGGACGATGTATTGGATCGCGACGCAATTTGGTGTGTTCCATCGTCATTAGGAGGCCCTGAATGTTACAATTAACTATCAGTTTTTCGTCGGATTCGAAAATCTAGACTCACAGCAGACGGAACATTTGGTGCCCGAGGCAGCAATATCCCCTTGGAGACAAATCGGCTGGAGGACGATGTATTGAGTCTCGACGCAATTTGAGTCTTCTATCGTCATTAGGAGGCGCTGAACGTTACAATTCACTATCATTTTTGCGTCGGATTCGAAAATCTAGACTCACAGGAGAAGGATCATATTGTGCCCGAGACAGCAATATCCCCTTGGAGACAAGTCGGCTGGAGGCCGATGTATTGAATCTCGACTCAATTTGAGTGTTCCATCGTCATTAGGAGGCCCTGAACGTTACAATTAACAATCAGTTTTGCGTCGGGTTCGAAAATCTAGACTCACAGGAGAACGACTATAAGGTGCCCGACGCAGCAATAGACCCTTGGAGACAAGTCGGCTGGAGGCCGATGTATTGAATCTCGACGCAATTTGAGTGTTCCATCGGCATTAGGACGCCTTGAACGTTACAGTTAACTATCATTTTAGCGTCGGATTCGATAATCTAAACTCACAGGAGAACGACCATAAGGTGCCCGAGGCAGCAACAGACCCTTGGAGACAAGTCGGCTGGAGGACGATGTATTGAATCGCGACGCAATTTGAGTGTCCCATTGTCATTAGGAGGCCCTAAACGTTACAATTAACTATCATTTTTGCGTCGGATTCGATAATCTAAACTCACAGGAGAACGACTATAAGGTGCCCGACGCAGCAATATCCCCTTGGAGACAAATCGGCTGGAGGACGATGTATTGAATCGCGACGCAATTTGAGTGTCCCATTGTCATTAGGAGGCCCTAAACGTTACAATTAACTATCATTTTTGCGTCGGATTCGATAATGTAAACTCACAGGAGAGCGACCATAAGGTGCCCGAGGCAGCAACAGACCCTTGGAGACAAGTCGGCTGGAGGCCGATGTATTGAATCTCGACGCAATTTGAGTGTTCCATCGTCATTAGGAGGCCCTGAACGTTACAATTAACTATCATTTTTGCGTTGGATTCGAAAATCTAGGCTCACATGAGAACGACCATAAGGTGCCCGAGGCAGCAACAGACCATAGGAGACAAGTCGGCTGGAGGCCGATGTATTGAATATCGACGCAATTTGAGTGTTCCATCGTCATTAGGTCGCCCTGAACGTTATAATGAACTATCAGTTTTGCGTCGGATCCGAAAATCTAGACTTACAAGAGAACGACCATAAGGTGCCCAAGGCAGCATTAGAATCTTGGAGACAAGTCGGCTGGAGGACGATGTATTGAATCTCGACGCAATTTGAGTGTTCCATCGTCATTAGGAGGCCCTAAACGTTACAATTACCTATCATTTTTGCGTCGGATTCGATAATCTAGACTCACAGGAGAACGACTATAAGGTGCCCGAGGCAGCAATAGACCCTTGGAGACAAGTCGGCTGGAGGCAGATGTATTGAATCTCGACGCAATTTGAGTGTTCCATCGGCATTAGGACGCCTTGAACGTTACGGTTAACTATCATTTTAGCGTCGGATTCGAAAATCTACTAACAGTAGAAGGATCATATGGTGCACGAGACTGCAATATCCCCTTGGATACAAGTCGACTGGAGGTCGATGTATTGACTCTCGACGCAATTTGAGTGTTCCATCGCCAATAGGAGGCCCTGAACGTTACAATTAACTATCATTTTTGCGTCGGATTCGATAATCTAAACTCACAGGAGAACGACCATAAGGTGCCCGAGGCGGCAACAGACCCTTGGAGACACGTCGGCTGGAGGCCGGTGTATTGAATCTCGACGCAATTTGAGTGTTCCATCGTCGTTAGGAGGCCCTAAACGTTACAATTAACTATCATTTTTGCGTCGGATTCGATAATCTAAACTCACAGGAGAACGACCATAAGGTGCCCGAGGCAGCAACAGACCCTTGGAGACAAGTCGGCTGGAGGCCGATGTATTGAATCTCGAAGCAATTTGAGTGTTCCATCGTCATTAGGAGGCCCTAAACGTTACAATTAACTATCATTTTTGCGTCGGATTCGATAATGTAAACTCACAGGAGAACGACCATATGGTGCCCGAGGCACCAACAGACCCTTGGAGACAAGTCGGCTGGAGGCCGATGTATTGAATCTCGACGCAATTTGAGTGTTCCATCGTCATTAGGAGGCCCTGAACGTTACAATTAACTATCATTTTTGCGTCGGATTCGAAAATCTAGACTCACATGAGAACGACCATAAGGTGCCCGAGGCAGCAACAGACCATAGGAGACAAGTCGGCTGGAGGCCGATGCATTGAATCTCGACGCAATTTGAGTGTTGCATCGCCAATATTAGGCCCTGAACGTTACAATTAACTATCATTTTTGCGTCGGATTCGAAAATCTAGACTCACAGGAGAACGACCATAAGGTGCCCGAGGCAGCAATAGACCCTTGGAGACAAGACAGCTGGAGACCGATGTATTGAATCTCGACGCAATTTGAGTGTTCCATCGTAATTACAAGGTCCTGAATGTTACAATTAACTATCATCTTTGCGTCGGATTCGAAAATCTAGACCCACAGGAGAACGACCATAAGCTGCACGAGTCAGCAATAGACCCTTGGAGACAAGTCGGCTGGAGGTCGATGTATTGAATCTCGACGCAATTTGAGTGTTCCTTCGGCATTAGGAGGCCCTGAACGTTACAGTTAACTATCATTTTAGCGTCGGATTCAAAAATCTACTAACAGGAGAAGGATCATATGGTGCACGAGGCAGCAATAGACCCTTGGAGACAAGTCGGCTGGAGGCCCATGTATTGAATGTCGAGGCAATTTGAGTGTTCCATCGTCATTACAAGGCCCTGAACGTTACAATTAAGTATCATTTTTGCGTCGGATTCGAAAATCTAGACTCACAGGAGAACGACCATATGGTGCCCGAGGCAGCAATAGACCCTTGGAGACAAGTCGGCTGGAGGACGATGTATTGAATCTCGACGCAATTTGAGTGTTCCATTGGCATTAGGAAGCCCTGAACGTTACAATTAACTATCATTTTTGCGTCGGATTCGATAATCTAAACTCTTAGGACAACGACCATAAGGTGCCCGAGGAGCAATAGACTCTTGGAGACAAGTCGGTTGGAGGCCGATGTATTGAATCTCGACGCAATTTGAGTGTTCCATCGGCATTAGGAGGCCCTGAACGTTACAGTTAACTATCATTTTAGCGTCGGATTCGAAAATCTACTAACAGGAGAATGACCATAAGGTGCCCGAGGCAGCAATAGACCTTAGGAGACAAGTCGGCTGGAGGTCGATGTATTGAATCTCGACGCGAAATGGGTGTTCCATCGTCATTAGGAGGCCCTGAATGTTACAATTAACTATCAGTTTTTCGTCGGATTCGAAAATCTAGACTCACAGGAGAACGACCATAAAGTGCCCGAGGCAGCAATAGACCCTTGGAGACAAGTCGGCTGGAGGACGATGTATTGAATCTCGACGCAATTTGAGAGTTCCATCGTCATTAGGAGGCCCTGAACGTTACAGTTAACTATCATTTTTGCGTCGGATTCGATAATCTAAACTCACTGTAGAACGACCATAAGGTGCCCGAGGCAGCAACAGACCCTTGGAGATAAGTCGGCTGGAGGCCGATGTATTGAATCTCGACGCAATTTGAGTGTTCCATCGTCATTAGGAGGCCCTAAACGTTACAATTAACTATCATTTTTGCGTCGGATTCGATAATCTAGACTCACAGGCGAACGACGATAAGGTGCCCGATGCAGCAATAGACCCTTGGAGACAAGTCGGCTGGAGGCAGATGTATTGAATCTCGACGCAATATGAGTGTTCCATCGGCATTAGGACGCCTTGAACGTTACAGTTAACTATCATTTTAGCGTTGGATTCGAAAATCTACTAACAGGAGAAGGATCATACGGTGCACGAGACTGCAATATCCCCTTGGATACAAGTCGACTGGAGGTCGATGTATTGACTCTCGACGCAATTTGAGTGTTCCATCGCCAATAGGAGGCCCTGAACGTTACAATTAACTATCATTTTTGCGTCGGATTCGATAATCTAGACTCACAGGAGAACGACCATAAGGTGCCCGAGGCAGCAATTGACCCTTGCAGACAAGTCGGCTGGAGGCCGATGTATTTAATCTCGACGCAATTTGAGTGTTCCATCGGCATTAGAGGCCCTGAACGTTACAGTTAACTATCATTTTAGCGTCGAATTCGAAAATCTACTAACAGGAGAAGGATCATATGGTGCCCGAGACAGCAATATCCCCTTGGAGACAAGTCGGCTGGAGGCCGATGTATTGAATCTCGACGCAATTTGAGTGTTCCATCGTCATTAGGAGGCCCTAAACGTTACAATTAACTATCATTTTTGCGTCGGATTCGATAATGTAAACTCACAGGAGAGCGACCATAAGGTGCCCGAGGCAGCAACAGACCCTTGGAGACAAGTCGGCTGGATGCCGATGTATTGAATCTCGACGCAATTTGAGTGTTCCATCGTCATTAGGAGGCCCTGAACGTTACAATTAACTATCATTTTTGCGTTGGATTCGAAAATCTAGACTCACATGAGAACGACCATAAGGTGCCCGAGGCAGCAACAGACCATAGGAGACAAGTCGGCTGGAGGACGATGTATTGGATCGCGACGCAATTTGGTGTGTTCCATCGTCATTAGGAGGCCCTGAATGTTACAATTAACTATCAGTTTTTCGTCGGATTCGAAAATCTAGACTCACAGCAGACGGAACATTTGGTGCCCGAGGCAGCAATATCCCATTGGAGACAAATCGGCTGGAGGACGATGTATTGAGTCTCGACGCAATTTGAGTCTTCTATCGTCATTAGGAGGCGCTGAACGTTACAATTCACTATCATTTTTGCGTCGGATTCGAAAATCTAGACTCACAGGAGAAGGATCATATTGTGCCCGAGACAGCAATATCCCCTTGGAGACAAGTCGGCTGGAGGCCGATGTATTGAATCTCGACTCAATTTGAGTGTTCCATCGTCATTAGGAGGCCCTGAACGTTACAATTAACAATCAGTTTTGCGTCGGGTTCGAAAATCTAGACTCACAGGAGAACGACTATAAGGTGCCCGACGCAGCAATAGACCCTTGGAGACAAATCGGCTGGAGGACGATGTATTGAATCGCGACGCAATTTGAGTGTCCCATTGTCATTAGGAGGCCCTAAACGTTACAATTAACTATCATTTTTGCGTCGGATTCGATAATCTAAACTCACTGTAGAACGACCATAAGGTGCCCGAGGCAGCAACAGACCCTTGGAGACAAGTCGCCTGGAGGCCGATGTATTGAATCTCGACGCAATTTCAGTGTTCCATCGGTATTAGGAGGCCCTGAACGTTACAGTTAACTATCATTTTAGCGTCGGATTCGAAAATCTACTAACAGGAGAAGGATCATATGGTGCACGAGACTGCAATATCCCCTTGGATACAAGTCGACTGGAGGTCGATGTATTGACTCTCGACGCAATTTGAGTGTTCCATCGCCAATAGGAGGCCCTGAACGTTACAATTAACTATCATTTTTGCGTCGGATTCGATAATCTAAACTCACAGGAGAACGACCATAAGGTGCCCGAGGCGGCAACAGACCCTTGGAGACACGTCGGCTGGAGGCCGGTGTATTGAATCTCGACGCTATTTGAGTGTTCCATCGTCATTAGGAGGCCCTAAACGTTACAATTAACTATCATTTTTGCGTCGGATTCGATAATCTAAACTCACAGGAGAACGACCATAAGGTGCCCGAGGCAGCAACAGACCCTTGGAGACAAGTCGGCTGGAGGTCGATGTATTGAATCTCGACGCAATTTGAGTGTTCCATCGACATTAGGAGGCCCTAAACGTTACAATTAACTATCATTTTTGCGTCGGATTCGATAATGTAAACTCACAGGAGAACGACCATAAGGTGCCCGAGGCAGCAATAGACCCTTGGAGACAAGTCGGCTGGAGGTCGATGTATTGAATCTCGACGCAATTTGAGTGTTCCATCGGCATTAGGAGGCCCTGAACGTTACAGTTAACTATCATTTTAGCGTCGGATTCAAAAATCTACTAACAGGAGAAGGATCATATGGTGCACGAGGCAGCAATAGACCCTTGGAGACAAGTCGGCTGGAGGCCGATGTATTGAATCTCGACGCAATTTGAGTGTTCCATCGTCATTACAAGGCCCTGAACGTTACAATTAACTATCAGTTTCGCGTCGGATTTGAAAATCTAGACTCACAGGAGACGGACCACATGGAGCCCGAGGCAGCAATATCCCCTTGTAGACAAGTCGGCTGGAGGAAGATGTATTGACTCTCGACGCAATTTGAGTGTTCCATCGTCATTAAGAGGCCCTGAGCATTACATTTAACTATCAGTTTTGCGTCGGATTCTAAAATGTTGACTCACAGGGGAACGACCATACGGTGCCCGAGGCAGCAATAGACCCTTGGAGACAAGTCGGCTGAATGCCGATGTATTGAATCTCGAGGCAATTTGAGTTTTCCATCGTTATTACAAGGCCCTGAACGTTACAATTAACAATCAGTTTCGTGTCGTATTCGAAAATCTAGACTCACATGAGAGCGAACATAAGAGGCCGGAGGCAGTAATATCCCCATGGAGACAAGTCGGCTGGAGGACGATGTATTGAATCTCGACGCAATTTGAGTGTTCCATCGTCATTAGGAGGCCCTAAACGTTACAATTAACTACCATTTTTGCGTCGGATTCGATAATCTAAACTCACAGGAGAACGACCATAAGGTGCCCGAGGCAGCAACAGACCCTTGGAGACAAGCCGGCTGGAGGCCGATGTATTGAATCTTGACGCAGTTTGAGTATTCCATCGTCATTACAAGGCCCTGAACGTTACAATTAACTATCATTTTTGCGTCGGATTCGAAAATCTAGAGTCACAGGAGAACGGCCATAAGGTGCCCGAGTGAGCAACAGACCATAGGAGACAAGTCGGCTGGAGGCCGATGTATTGAATCTCGAGGCAATTTGAGTGTTCCATCGCCAATAGGAGGCCCTGAACGTTACAATTAACTATCATTTTTGCGTCGGATTCGAAATCCTAGACTCACAGGAGAACGACCATAAGGTGCCCGAGGCAGCAATAGACACTTGGAGACAAGTCGGCTGTAGACCGATGTATTGAATCTCGACGCAATTTGAGTGTTCCATCGTTATTACAAGGCCCTGAACGTTACAATTAACTATCATTTTTGCGTCGGATTCGAAAATCTAGACTCACAGGAGATCGACCATAAGGTGCCCGAGGCAGCAATAGACCCTTGGAGACAAGTCGGCTGGAGGCCGATGTATTGAATCTCGACGCAATTTGAGTGTTCCATCGGCATTAGGAGGCCCTGAACGTTTCAGTTAACTATCATTTTAGCGTCGGATTCAAAAATCTACTAACAGGAGAAGGATCATATGGTGCACGAGGCAGCAATAGACCCTAGGAGACAAGTCGGCTGGAGGCCGATGCATTGAATCTCGACGTAATTTGAGTGTTCCATCGTCATTACAAGGCCCTGAACATTACAATTAACTATCATTTTTGCGTCGGATTCGAAAATCTAGACTCACAGGAGAACGACCATAAGGTGTCCGAGGCAGCAACAGACCCTTGGAGACAAGTCGGCTGGAGGCCGATGTATTGAATCTCGACGCAATTTGAGTGTTCCATTGTCATTACAAGGCCCTGTACGTTACAATTAACTATAATTTTTGCGTCGGATTCGAAAATCTAGACTCACAGGAGAACGACCATAAGGTGCCCAAGGCAGCAATAGACTCTTGGAGACAAGTCGGTTGGAGGCCGATGTATTGAATCTCGACGCAATTTGAGTGTTCCATCGGCATTAGGAGGCCCTGAACGTTACAATTAACTATCAGTTTTTCGTCGGATTCGAAAATCTAGACTCACAGGAGAACGACCATAAGGTGCCCGAGGCAGCAATAGACCCTTGGAGACAAGTCGGCTGGAGGACGATGTATTGAATCTCGACGCAATTTGAGAGTTCCATCGTCATTAGGAGGCCCTGAACGTTACAATTAACTATCATTTTTGCGTCGGATTCGAAAATGTAGACTTACAAGACAACGACCATAAGGTGCCCGAGGCAGCATTAGACCCTTGGAGACAAGTCGGCTGGAGGACGATGGATTGAATCTCGACGCAATTTGTGTGTTCCATTGTCATTAGGAGGCCCTAAACGTTACAATTAACTATCATTTATGCGTCGGATTCAAAAATCTAGACTCACAGGAGAAGAATCATATGGTGCCCGAGACAGCAATAGACCCTTGGAGACAAGTCGGCTGGAGGCCGATGTATTGAATCTCGACGCAATTTGAGTGTTCCATCGTCATTACAAGGCCCTGAACATTACAATTAACTATCAGTTTCGCGTCGGATTTGAAAATCTAGACTCACAGGAGACGGACCACATGGAGCCCGAGGCAGCAATATCCCCTTGTAGACAAGTCGGCTGGAGGAAGATGGATTGACTCTCGACGCAATTTGAGTGTTCCATCGTCATTAAGAGGCCCTGAACATTACATTTAACTATCAGTTTTGCGTCGGATTATAAAATGTTGACTCACAGGGGAACGACCATACGGTGCCCGAGGCAGCAATAGACCCTTGGAGACAAGTCGGCTGAATGCCGATGTATTGAATCTCGAGGCAATTTGAGTTTTCCATCGTTATTACAAGGCCCTGAACGTTACAATTAACAATCAGTTTCGTGTCGTATTCGAAAATCTACACTCACATGAGAGCGAACATAAGAGGCCGGAGGCAGTAATATCCCCATGGAGACAAGTCGGCTGGAGGACGATGTATTGAATCTCGACGCAATTTGAGTGTTCCATCGTCATTAGGAGGCCCTAAACGTTACAATTAACTATCATTTTTGCGTCGGATTCGATAATCTAAACTCACAGGAGAACGACCATAAGGTGCCCGAGGCAGCAACAGACCCTTGGAGACAAGCCGGCTGGAGGCCGATGTATTGAATCTTGACGCAGTTTGAGTATTCCATCGTCATTACAAGGCCCTGAACGTTACAATTAACTATCATTTTTGCGTCGGATTCGAAAATCTAGAGTCACAGGAGAACGGCCATAAGGTGCCCGAGGGAGCAACAGACCATAGGAGACAAGTCGGCTGGAGGCCGATGTATTGAATCTCGAGGCAATTTGAGTGTTCCATCGCCAATAGGAGGCCCTGAACGTTACAATTAACTATCATTTTTGCGTCGGATTCGAAAATCTAGACTCACAGGAGAACGACCATAAGGTGCCCGAGGCAGCAATAGACACTTGGAGACAAGTCGGCTGTAGACCGATGTATTGAATCTCGACGCAATTTGAGTGTTCCATCGTCATTACAAGGCCCTGTACGTTACAATTAACTATAATTTTTGCGTCGGATTCGAAAATCTAGACTCACAGGAGAACGACCATAAGGTGCCCAAGGCAGCAATAGACCCTTGGAGACAAGTCGGCTGGAGGTCGATGTATTGAATCTCGACTCAATTTGAGTGTTCCATCGTCATTAGGTGGCCCTGAACGTTACAATTAACAATCTGTTTTGCGTCGGGTTCGAAAATCTAGTCTCACAGGAGAACGACAATAAGGTGCCCGAGGCAGCAATAGACCCTTGGAGACAAGTCGGCTGGAGGCCGATGTATTGAATCTCGACGCAAAATGAGTGTTCCATCGTCATTAGGAGGCCCTGAATGTTACAATTAACTATCAGTTTTTCGTCAGATTCGAAAATCTAGACTCACAGGGGAACGACCATAAGGTGCCCGAGATAGCAATAGACCCTTGGAGACAAGTCGGCTGGAGGACGATGTATTGAATCGCGACGCAATTTGAGTGTCCCATTGTCATTAGGAGGCCCTAAACGTTACAATTAACTATCATTTTTGCGTCGGATTCGATAATCTAAACTCACAGGAGAACGACTATAAGGTGCCCGACGCAGCAATATCCCCTTGGAGACAAATCGGCTGGAGGACGATGTATTGAATCGCGACGCAATTTGAGTGTCCCATTGTCATTAGGAGGCCCTAAACGATACAATTAACTATCATTTTTGCGTCGGATTCGATAATGTAAACTCACAGGAGAACGACCATAAGGTGCCCGAGGCATCAACAGACCCTTGGAGACAAGTCGGCTGGAGGCCGATGTATTGAATCTCGACGCAATTTGAGTGTTCCATCGTCATTAGGAGGCCCTGAACGTTACAATTAACTATCATTTTTGAGTCGGATTCGAAAATCTAGACTCACATGAGAACGACCATAAGGTGCCCGAGGCAGCAACAGACCATAGGAGACAAGTCGGCTGGAGGCCGATGCATTGAATCTCGACGCAATTTGAGTGTTGCATCGCCAATAGGAGGCCCTGAACGTTACAATTAACTATCATTTTTGCGTCGGATTCGAAAATCTAGACTCACAGGAGAACGACCATAAGGTGCCCGAGGCAGCAATAGACCCTTGGAGACAAGTCAGCTGGAGACCGATGTATTGAATCTCGACGCAATTTGAGTGTTCCATCGTTATTACAAGGTCCTGAACGTTACAATTAACTATCATCTTTTCCGTCGGATTCGAAAATCTAGTCCCACAGGAGAACGACCATAAGCTGCCCGAGGCAGCAATAGGCCCTTGGAGACAAGTCGGCTGGAGGTCGATGTATTGAATCTCGACGCAATTTGAGTGTTCCATCGGCATTAGGAGGCCCTGAACGTTACAGTTAACTATCATTTTAGCGTCGGATTCAAAAATCTACTAACAGGAGAAGGATCATATGGTGCACGAGGCAGCAATAGACCCTTGGAGACAAGTCGGCTGGAGGCCGATGTATTGAATGTCGAGAAAATTTGAGTGTTCCATCGTCATTACAAGGCCCTGAACGTTACAATTAAGTATCATTTTTGCGTCGGATTCGAAAATCTAGACTCACAGGAGATCGACCATAAGGTGCCCGAGGCAGCAATAGACCCTTGGAGACAAGTCGGCTGGAGGCCGATGTATTGAATCTCGACGCAATTTGAGTGTTCCATCGGCATTAGGAGGCCCTGAACGTTTCAGTTAACTATCATTTTAGCGTCGGATTCAAAAATCAACTAACAGGAGAAGGATCATATGGTGCACGAGGCAGCAATAGACCCTAGGAGACAAGTCGGCTGGAGGCCGATGCATTGAATCTCGACGTAATTTGAGTGTTCCATCGTCATTACAAGGCCCCGAACATTACAATTAACTATCATTTTTGCGTCGGATTCGAAAATCTAGACTCACAGGAGAACGACCATAAGGTGTCCGAGGCAGCAACAGACCCTTGGAGACAAGTCGGCTGGAGGCCGATGTATTGAATCTCGACGCAATTTGAGTGTTCCATCGTCATTACAAGGCCCTGTACGTTACAATTAACTATAATTTTTGCGTCGGATTCGAAAATCTAGACTCACAGGAGAACGACCATAAGGTGCCCAAGGCAGCAATAGACTCTTGGAGACAAGTCGGTTGGTGGCCGATGTATTGAATCTCGACGCAATTTGAGTGTTCCATCGGCATTAGGAGGCCCTGAACGTTACAATTAACTATCAGTTTTTCGTCGGATTCGAAAATCTAGACTCACAGGAGAACGACCATAAGGTGCCCGAGGCAGCAATAGACCCTTGGAAACAAGTCGGCTGGAGGACGATGTATTGAATCTCGACGCAATTTGAGAGTTCCATCGTCATTAGGAGGCCCTGAACGTTACAATTAACTATCATTTTTGCGTCGGATTCGAAAATGTAGACTTACAAGACAACGACCATAAGGTGCCCGAGGCAGCATTAGACCCTTGGAGACAAGTCGGCTGGAGGACGATGGATTGAATCTCGACGCAATTTGTGTGTTCCATTGTCATTAGGAGGCCCTAAACGTTACAATTAACTATCATTTATGCGTCGGATTCAAAAATCTTGACTCACAGGAGAAGAATCATATGGTGCCCGAGACAGCAATAGACCCTTGGAGACAAGTCGGCTGGAGGCCGATGTATTGAATCTCGACGCAATTTGAGTGTTCCATCGTCATTACAAGGCCCTGAACGTTACAATTAACTATCAGTTTCGCGTCGGATTTGAAAATCTAGACTCACAGGAGACGGACCACATAGAGCCCGAGGCAGCAATATCCCCTTGTAGACAAGTCGGCTGGAGGAAGTTGTATTGACTCTCGACGCAATTTTAGTGTTCCATCGTCATTAAGAGGCCCTGAGCATTACATTTAACTATCAGTTTTGCGTCGGATTCTAAAATGTTGACTCACAGGGGAACGACCATACGGTGCTCGAGGCAGCAATAGACCCTTGGAGACAAGTCGGCTGAATGCCGATGTATTGAATCTCGAGGCAATTTGAGTTTTCCATCGTTATTACAAGGCCCTGAACGTTACAATTAACAATCAGTTTCGTGTCGTATTCGAAAATCTAGACTCACATGAGAGCGAACATAAGAGGCCGGAGGCAGTAATATCCCCATGGAGACAAGTCGGCTGGAGGACGATGTATTGAATCTCGACGCAATTTGAGTGTTCCATCGTCATTAGGAGGCCCTAAACGTTACAATTAACTATCATTTTTGCGTCGGATTCGATAATCTAAACTCACAGGAGAACGACCATAAGGTGCCCGAGGCAGCAACAGACCCTTGGAGACAAGCCGGCTGGAGGCCGATGTATTGAATCTTGACGCAGTTTGAGTATTCCATCGTCATTACAAGGCCCTGAACGTTACAATTAACTATCATTTTTGCGTCGGATTCGAAAATCTAGAGTCACAGGAGAACGGCCATAAGGTGCCCGAGGGAGCAACAGACCATAGGAGACAAGTCGGCTGGAGGCCGATGTATTGAATCTCGAGGCAATTTGAGTGTTCCATCGCCAATAGGAGGCCCTGAACGTTACAATTAACTATCATTTTTGCGTCGGATTCGAAAATCTAGACTCACAGGAGAACGACCATAAGGTGCCCGAGGCAGCAATAGACACTTGGAGACAAGTCGGCTGTAGACCGATGTATTGAATCTCGACGCAATTTGAGTGTTCCATCGTCATTACAAGGCCCTGTACGTTACAATTAACTATAATTTTTGCGTCGGATTCGAAAATCTAGACTCACAGGAGAACGACCATAAGGTGCCCAAGGCAGCAATAGACCCTTGGAGACAAGTCGGCTGGAGGTCGATGTATTGAATCTCGACTCAATTTGAGTGTTCCATCGTCATTAGGTGGCCCTGAACGTTACAATTAACAATCAGTTTTGCGTCGGGTTCGAAAATCTAGTCTCACAGGAGAACGACGTTAAGGTGCCCGAGGCAGCAATAGACCCTTGGAGACAAGTCGGCTGGAGGCCGATGTATTGAATCTCGACGCAAAATGAGTGTTCCATCGTCATTAGGAGGCCCTGAATGTTACAATTAACTATCAGTTTTTCGTCAGATTCGAAAATCTAGACTCACAGGGGAACGACCATAAGGTGCCCGAGATAGCAATAGACCCTTGGAGACAAGTCGGCTGGAGGACGATGTATTGAATCGCGACGCAATTTGAGTGTCCCATTGTCATTAGGAGGCCCTAAACGTTACAATTAACTATCATTTTTGCGTCGGATTCGATAATCAAAACTCACAGGAGAACGACTATAAGGTGCCCGACGCAGCAATATCCCCTTGGAGACAAATCGGCTGGAGGACGATGTATTGAATCGCGACGCAATTTGAGTGTCCCATTGTCATTAGGAGGCCCTAAACGTTACAATTAACTATCATTTTTGCGTCGGATTCGATAATCTAAACTCACTGTAGAACGACCATAAGGTGCCCGAGGCAGCAACAGACCCTTGGAGACAAGTCGCCTGGAGGCCGATGTATTGAATCTCGACGCAATTTCAGTGTTCCATCGGCATTAGGAGGCCCTGAACGTTACAGTTAACTATCATTTTAGCGTCGGATTCGAAAATCTACTAACAGGAGAAGGATCATATGGTGCACGAGACTGCAATATCCCCTTGGATACAAGTCGACTGGAGGTCGATGTATTGACTCTCGACGCAATTTGAGTGTTCCATCGCCAATAGGAGGCCCTGAACGTTACAATTAACTATCATTTTTGCGTCGGATTCGATAATCTAAACTCACAGGAGAACGACCATAAGGTGCCCGAGGCGGCAACAGACCCTTGGAGACACGTCGGCTGGAGGCCGGTGTATTGAATCTCGACGCAATTTGAGTGTTCCATCGTCATTAGGAGGCCCTAAACGTTACAATTAACTATCATTTTTGCGTCGGATTCGATAATCTAAACTCACAGGAGAACGACCATAAGGTGCCCGAGGCAGCAACAGACCCTTGGAGACAAGTCGGCTGGAGGTCGATGTATTGAATCTCGACGCAATTTGAGTGTTCCATCGACATTAGGAGGCCCTAAACGTTACAATTAACTATCATTTTTGAGTCGGATTCGAAAATCTAGACTCACATGAGAACGACCATAAGGTGCCCGAGGCATCAACAGACCCTTGGAGACAAGTCGGCTGGAGGCCGATGTATTGAATCTCGACGCAATTTGAGTGTTCCATCGTCATTAGGAGGCCCTGAACGTTACAATTAACTATCATTTTTGAGTCGGATTCGAAAATCTAGACTCACATGAGAACGACCATAAGGTGCCCGAGGCAGCAACAGACCATAGGAGACAAGTCGGCTGGAGGCCGATGCATTGAATCTCGACGCAATTTGAGTGTTGCATCGCCAATAGGAGGCCCTGAACGTTACAATTAACTATCATTTTTGCGTCGGATTCGAAAATCTAGACTCACAGGAGAACGACCATAAGGTGCCCGAGGCAGCAATAGACCCTTGGAGACAAGTCAGCTGGAGACCGATGTATTGAATCTCGACGCAATTTGAGTGTTCCATCGTTATTAAAAGGTCCTGAATGTTACAATTAACTATCATCTTTGCGTCGGATTCGAAAATCTAGTCCCACAGGAGAACGACCATAAGCTGCCCGAGGCAGCAATAGACCCTTGGAGACAAGTCGGCTGGAGGTAGATGTATTGAATCTCGACGCAATTTGAGTGTTCCATCGGCATTAGGAGGCCCTGAACGTTACAGTTAACTATCATTTTAGCGTCGGATTCAAAAATCTACTAACAGGAGAAGGATCATATGGTGCACGAGGCAGCAATAGACCCTTGGAGACAAGTCGGCTGGAGGCCGATGTATTGAATGTCGAGAAAATTTGAGTGTTCCATCGTCATTACAAGGCCCTGAACGTTACAATTAAGTATCATTTTTGCGTCGGATTCGAAAATCTAGACTCACAGGAGAACGACCATATGGTGCCCGAGGCAGCAATAGACCCTTGGAGACAAGTCGGCTGGAGGACGATGTATTGAATCTCGACGCAATTTGAGTGTTCCATTGGCATTACGAAGCCCTGAACGTTACAATTAACTATCATTTTTGCGTCGGATTCGATAATCTAAACTCACAGGACAACGACCATAAGGTGCCCGAGGAGCAATAGACTCTTGGAGACAAGTCGGTTGGAGGCCGATGTATTGAATCTCGACGCAATTTGAGTGTTCCATCGGCATTAGCAGGCCCTGAACGTTACAATTAACTATCAGTTTTTCGTCGGATTCGAAAATCTAGACTCACAGGAGAACGACCATAAGGTGCCCGAGGCAGCAATAGACCCTTGGAGACAAGTCGGCTGGAGGACGATGTATTGAATCTCGACGCAATTTGAGAGTTCCATCGTCATTAGGAGGCCCTGAACGTTACAATTAACTATCATTTTTGCGTCGGATTCGAAAATGTAGACTTACAAGTCAACGACCATAAGGTGCCTGAGGCAGCATTAGACCCTTGGAGACAAGTCGGCTGGAGGACGATGGATTGAATCTCGACGCAATTTGTGTGTTCCATTGTCATTAGGAGGCCCTAAACGTTACAATTAACTATCATTTATGCGTCGGATTCAAAAATCTAGACTCACAGGAGAAGAATCATATGGTGCCCGAGACAGCAATAGACCCTTGGAGACAAGTCGGCTGGAGGCCGATGTATTGAATCTCGACGCAATTTGAGTGTTCCATCGTCATTACAAGGCCCTGAACGTTACAATTAACTATCAGTTTCGCGTCGAATTTGAAAATCTAGACTCACAGGAGACGGACCACATGGAGCCCGAGGCAGCAATATCCCCTTGTAGACAAGTCGGCTGGAGGAAGATGTATTGACTCTCGACGCAATTTGAGTGTTCCATCGTCATTAAGAGGCCCTGAGCATTACATTTAACTATCAGTTTTGCGTCGGATTCTAAAATGTTGACTCACAGGGGAACGACCATACGGAGCCCGAGGCAGCAATAGACACTTGGAGACAAGTCGGCTGAATGCCGATGTATTGAATCTCGAGGCAATTTGAGTTTTCCATCGTTATTACAAGGCCCTGAACGTTACAATTAACAATCAGTTTCGTGTCGTATTCGAAAATCTAGACTCACATGAGAGCGAACATAAGAGGCCGGAGGCAGTAATATCCCCATGGAGACAAGTCGGCTGGAGGACGATGTATTGAATCTCGAGGCAATTTGAGTGTTCCATCGCCAATAGGAGGCCCTGAACGTTACAATTAACTATCATTTTTGCGTCGGATTCGAAATCTAGACTCACAGGAGAACGACCATAAGGTGCCCGAGGCAGCAATAGACACTTGGAGACAAGTCGGCTGTAGACCGATGTATTGAATCTCGACGCAATTTGAGTGTTCCATCGTTATTACAAGGCCCTCAACGTTACAATTAACTATCATTTTAGCGTCGGATTCAAAAATCTACTAACAGGAGAAGGATCATATGGTGCACGACTCAGCAATAGACCCTAGGAGACAAGTCGGCTGGAGGCCGATGCATTGAATCTCGACGTAATTTGAGTGTTCCATCGTCATTACAAGGCCCTGAACATTACAATTAACTATCATTTTTGCGTCGGATTCGAAAATCTAGACTCACAGGAGAACGACCATAAGGTGTCCGAGGCAGCAACAGACCCCTGGAGACAAGTCGGCTGGAGGCCGATGTATTGAATCTCGACGCAATTTGAGTGTTCCATCGTCATTACAAGGCCCTGTACGTTACAATTAACTATAATTTTTGCGTCGGATTCGAAAATCTAGACTCACAGGAGAACGACCATAAGGTGCCCAAGGCAGCAATAGACTCTTGGAGACAAGTCGGTTGGAGGCCGATATATTGAATCTCGACGCAATTTGAGTGTTCCATCGGCATTAGGAGGCCCTGAACGTTACAATTAACTATCAGTTTTTCGTCGGATTCGAAAATCTAGACTCACAGGAGAACGACCATAAGGTGCCCGAGGCAGCAATAGACCCTTGGAGACAAGTCGGCTGGAGGACGATGTATTGAATCTCGACGCAATTTGAGAGTTCCATCGTCATTAGGAGGCCCTGAACGTTACAATTAACTATCATTTTTGCGTCGGATTCGAAAATGTAGACTTACAAGACAACGACCATAAGGTGCCCGAGGCAGCATTAGACCCTTGGAGACAAGTCGGCTGGAGGACGATGGATTGAATCTCGACGCAATTTGTGTGTTCCATTGTCATTAGGAGGCCCTAAACGTTACAATTAACTATCATTTATGCGTCGGATTCAAAAATCTAGACTCACAGGAGAAGAATCATATGGTGCCCGAGACAGCAATAGACCCTTGGAGACAAGTCGGCTGGAGGCCGATGTATTGAATCTCGACGCAATTTGAGTGTTCCATCGTCATTACAAGGCCCTGAACGTTACAATTAACTATCAGTTTCGCGTCGGATTTGAAAATCTAGACTCACAGGAGACGGACCACATGGAGCCCGAGGCAGCAATATCCCCTTGTAGACAAGTCGGCTGGAGGAAGATGTATTGACTCTCGACGCAATTTGAGTGTTCCATCGTCATTAAGAGGCCCTGAGCATTACATTTAACTATCAGTTTTGCGTCGGATTCTAAAATGTTGACTCACAGGGGAACGACCATACGGTGCCCGAGGCAGCAATAGACCCTTGGAGACAAGTCGGCTGAATGCCGATGTATTGAATCTCGAGGCAATTTGAGTTTTCCATCGTTATTACAAGGCCCTGAACGTTACAATTAACAATCAGTTTCGTGTCGTATTCGAAAATCTAGACTCACATGAGAGCGAACATAAGAGGCCGGAGGCAGTAATATCCCCATGGAGACAAGTCGGCTGGAGGACGATGTATTGAATCTCGACGCAATTTGAGTGTTCCATCGTCATTAGGAGGCCCTAAACGTTACAATTAACTATCATTTTTGCGTCGGATTCGATAATCTAAACTCACAGGAGAACGACCATAAGGTGCCCGAGGCAGCAACAGACCCTTGGAGACAAGCCGGCTGGAGGCCGATGTATTGAATCTTGACGCAGTTTGAGTATTCCATCGTCATTACAAGGCCCTGAACGTTACAATTAACTATCATTTTTGCGTCGGATTCGAAAATCTAGAGTCACAGGAGAACGGCCATAAGGTGCCCGAGGGAGCAACAGACCATAGGAGACAAGTCGGCTGGAGGCCGATGTATTGAATCTCGAGGCAATTTGAGTGTTCCATCGCCAATAGGAGGCCCTGAACGTTACAATTAACTATCATTTTTGCGTCGGATTCGAAAATCTAGACTCACAGGAGAACGACCATAAGGTGCCCGAGGCAGCAATAGACACTTGGAGACAAGTCGGCTGTAGACCGATGTATTGAATCTCGACGCAATTTGAGTGTTCCATCGTCATTACAAGGCCCTGTACGTTACAATTAACTATAATTTTTGCGTCGGATTCGAAAATCTAGACTCACAGGAGAACGACCATAAGGTGCCCAAGGCAGCAATAGACCCTTGGAGACAAGTCGGCTGGAGGTCGATGTATTGAATCTCGACTCAATTTGAGTGTTCCATCGTCATTAGGTGGCCCTGAACGTTACAATTAACAATCAGTTTTGCGTCGGGTTCGAAAATCTAGTCTCACAGGAGAACGACAATAAGGTGCCCGAGGCAGCAATAGACCCTTGGAGACAAGTCGGCTGGAGGCCGATGTATTGAATCTCGACGCAAAATGAGTGTTCCATCGTCATTAGGAGGCCCTGAATGTTACAATTAACTATCAGTTTTTCGTCAGATTCGAAAATCTAGACTCACAGGGGAACGACCATAAGGTGCCCGAGATAGCAATAGACCCTTGGAGACAAGTCGGCTGGAGGACGATGTATTGAATCTCGACGCAATTTGAGAGTTCCATCGTCATTAGGAGGCCCTGAACGTTACAATTAACTATCATTTTAGCGTCGGATTCGAAAATCTACTAACAGGAGAAGGATCATATGGTGCACGACACTGCAATATCCCCTTGGATACAAGTCGACTGGAGGTCGATGTATTGACTCTCGACGCAATTTGAGTGTTCCATCGCCAATAGGAGGCCCTGAAAGTTACAATTAACTATCCATTTTGGGTCGGATTCGAAAATCTAGACTCACAGGAGAACGACCATAAGGTGCCCGAGGCAGCAATAGACCCTTGGAGACAAGTCGGCTGGAGGCCGATGTATTGAATCTCGACGCAATTTGAGTGTTTCATCGGCATTAGGAGGTCCTGAACGTTACAGTTAACTATCATTTTAGCGTCGGATTCGAAAATCTACTAACAGGAGAAGACTGCAATATTCCTTTGGATACAAATCGACTGGAGGTCGATGTATTGAATCGCGACTCAATTTGAGTGTTCCATCGTCAGTAGGTGGCCCTGAACGTTACAATTAACAATCAGTTTTGCGTCGGGTTCGAAAATCTAGACTCACAGCAGAACGATCACAAGGTGCCCGTGGCAGCTATTGACCCTTGGAGACCAGTCCGCTGGAGGACGATGTATTGAATCTCGACGCAATTTGAGTGCTCCATCGTCATTTGGAGGCCCTGAACCTTACAATTAACAATCAGTTTCGCGTGGGATTCAAAAATCCAGACTCACAGGAGACGGACCATTTGGTGCCCGAGGCAGCAATATCCCCTTGGAGACAAATCAGCTGGAGGACGATGTATTGAATCTCGACGCAATTTGAGAGTTCTATCGTCATCAGGAGGCGCTGAACGTTACTATTCACTATCATTTTTGCGTCGGATTCGAAAATCAAGACTCACAGGAGAAGGATCATATGGTGCCCGAGACAGCAATATCCCCTTGGAGACAAGTCCGCTGGAGGCCGATGTATTCAATCTCGACGCTATTTGAGTGTCCCATCGTCATTAGGAGGCCCTAATCGTTACAATTAACTATCATTTTTGCGTCGGATTCGATAATCTAAACTCACAGGAGAACGTCCATAAGGTGCCCGAGGCAGCAACAGACCCTTGGAGACAAGTCGGCTGGAGGCCGATGTATTGAATCTCGATGCAATTTGAGTGTTCCATCGTCATTACAAGGCCCTGAACGTTACAATTAACTATCATTTTTGCGTCGGATTCGAAAATCAAGACTCACAGGAGAACGACCATAAGGTGCCCGAGGCAGCAATAGACCCTTGGAGACAAGTCGGCTGGAGGCCGATGTATTGAATCTCGACGCAATTTGAGTTTTCTATCGGCATTAGGAGGCCCTGAACGTTACAATTAACTATCGTTTTTGCGTCGGGTTCGAAAATCTAGACTCACAGCAGAACGATCACAAGGTGCCCGTGGCAGCTATTGACCCTTGGAGTCCAGTCCGCTGGAGGACGATGTATTGAATCTCGACGCAAATTGTGTGCTCCATCGTCATTTGGAGGCCCTGAACCTTACAATTAACTATCAGTTTCGCGTCGGATTCAAAAATCTAGACTCACAGGAGACGGACCACATGAAGCCCGAGGCAGCAATATCCCCTAGTATACAAGTCGGCTGGAGGAAGATGTATTGACTCTCGACGCAATTTGAGTGTTCCATCGTCTTTAAGAGGCCCTGAGCATTACATTTAACTATCAGTTTTGCGTCGGATTCTAAAATGTTGCCTCACAGGGGAACGACCATATGGTGCCCGAGGCAGCAATAGACCCTTGGAGACAAATCGGCTGAATGCCGATGTATTGAATCTCGAGGCAATTTGAGTGTTCCATCGTCATTAGGTAGCCCTGAACGTTACAATTAACAATCAGTTTCGCGTCGGATTCGAAAATCTAGACTCACATGAGAGCGAACATAAGAGGCCGGAGGCAGTAATATCCCCATGGCGACAAGTCGGCTTGAGGACGATGTATTGAATCTCGACGCAATTTGAGTGTCCCATCGTCATTAGGAGGCCCTAAACGTTACAATTAACTATCATTTTTGCGTCGGATTCGATAATCTAAACTCACAGGAGAACGACCATAAGGTGCCCGAGGCAGCAACAGACCCTTGGAGACAAGTCGGCTGGAGGCCGATGTATTGAATCTCGACGCAATTTGAGTGTTTCGTCGGCATTAGGAGGCCCTGAACGTTGCAATTAACTATCATTTTTGCGTCGGATTCGAAAATCTAGACTTACAAGAGAACGACCATAAGGTGCCCGAGGCAGCAATAGACCCTTGGAGACAAATCGGCTGAATGCCGATGTATTGAATCTCGACGCAATTTGAGTGTTCCATCGGCATTAGGTGGCCCTGAACGTTACAGTTAACTATCATTTTAGCGTCGGATTCGAAAATCTACTAACAGGAGAACGACCATAAGGTGCCCGAGGCAGAAATAGACCCTTGGAGACAAGTCGGCTGGAGGTCGATGTATTGAATCTCGACTCAATTTGAGTGTTCCATCGTCATTAGGTGGCCCTCAACGTTACAATTAACAATCAGTTTTGCGTCGGGTTCGAAAATCTAGACTCACAGGAGAACGACCATAAGGTGCCCGAGGCAGCAATAGACCCTAGGAGACAATTCGGCTGGAGGCCGATGTATTGAATCTCGACGCAAAATGAGTGTTCCATCGTCATTACGAGGCCCTGAATGTTACAATTATCTATCAGTTTTTCGTCGGATTCGAAAATCTAGACTTACAAGAGAACGACCATAAGGTGCCCGAGGCAGCATTAGACCCTTGGAGACAAGTCGGCTGGAGGGCGATGTATTGAATCTCGACGCAATTTGTGTGTTCCATCGTCATTAGGAGGCCCTAAACGTTACAATTAACTATCAATTTTGCGTCGGATTCGAAAATCTAGACTCACAGGAGACGGACCACATGGAGCCCGAGGCAGCGATATCCCCTTGTAGACAAGTCGGCTGGAGGAAGATGTATTGACTCTCGACGCAATTTGAGTGTTCCGTCGTCATTAAGAGGCCCTGAGCATTACATTTAACTATCAGTTTTGCGTCGGATTCTAAAATGTTGACTCACAGGGGAACGACCATACGGTGCCCGAGGCAGCAATAGACCCTTGGAGGCAAATCGGCTGAATGCCGATGTATTGAATCTTGAGACAATTTGAGTGTTCCATCGTCATTAGGAAGCCCTGAACGTTACAATTAACAATCAGTTTCGCGACGGATTCGACAATCTAGACTCACATGAGAGCGAACATAAGAGGCCGGAGGCAGTAATATCCCCATGGAGACAAGTCGGCTGGAGGACGATGTATTGAATCTCGACGCAATTTGAGTGTCCCATCGTCATTAGGAGGTCCTAAACGTTACAATTAACTATCATTTTTGCGTCGGATTCGAAAATCTAGACTTACAAGAGAACGACCATAAGGTGCCCGAGGCAGCATTAGACCCTTGGAGACCAGTCCGCTGGAGGACGATGTATTGAATCGCGACGCAATTTGAGTGCTCCATCGTCATTTGGAGGCCCTGAACGTTACAATTAACTATCAGTTTCGCGTCGGATTCAAAAATCCAGACTCACAGGAGACGGACCATTTGGTGCCCGAGGCAGGAATATCCCCTTGGAGACAAATCAGCTGGAGGACGATGTATTGAATCTCGAAGCAATTTGAGTGCTCCATCGTCATTTGGAGGCCCTGAACCGCACAATTAACTATCAGTTTCGCGTCGGATTCAAAAATCCAGACTCACAGGAGACGGACCATTTGGTGGCCGAGGCAGCAATATCCCCTTGGAGACAAATCAGCTGGAGGACGATGTATTGAATCTCGACGCAATTTGAGAGTTCTATCGTCATCAGGAGGCGCTGAACGTTACAATTCACTATCACTTTTGCGTCGGATTCGAAAATCTAGACTCACAGGAGAAGGATCATATGGTGCCCGAGACAGCAATATCCCCTTGGAGACAAGTCGGCTGGAGGCCGATGTATTGAATCTCGACGCAATTTGAGTGTTCCATCGTCATTAGGAGGCCCTAAACCTTGCAATTAACTATCATTTTCGCGTCGGATTCAAAAATCCAGACTCACACGAGGCGGACCATTTGGTGCCCGAGGCAGCAATATCCCCTTGGAGACAAATCAGCTGGAGGACGATGTATTGAATCTCGACGCAATTTGAGAGTTCTATCGTCATCAGGAGGCGCTGAACGTTACTATTCACTATCATTTTTGCGTCGGATTCGAAAATCTAGACTCACAGGAGAAGGATCATATGGTGCCCGAGACAGCAATATCCCCTTGGAGACAAGTCCGCTGGAGGCCGATGTATTGAATCTCGACGCAATTTGAGTGTTCCATCGTCATGAAGAGGCCCTGAGCATTACATTTAATTATCAGTTATGCGTCGGATTCTAAAATGTTGACTCACAGGGGAACGACCATACGGTGCCCGAGGCAGCAATAGTCCCTTGGAGACAATTCGGCTGAATGCCGATGTATTGAATCTCGAGGCAATTTGAGTGTTCCATCGTCATTAGGAAGCCCTGAATGTTACAATTAACAATCAGTTTCGCGTCGGATTCGAAAATCTAGACTCACATGAGAGCGAACATAAGAGGCCGGAGGCAGTAATATCCCCATGGAGACAAGTCGGCTGGAGGACGATGTATTGAATCTCGACGCAATTTGAGTGTCCCATCGTCATTAGGAGGCCCTAAACGTTACAATTAACTATCATTTTTGCGTCGGATTCGATAATTTAAACTCACAGGAGAAGGATCATATGGTGCCCGAGACAGCAATATCCCCTTGGAGACAAGTCCGCTGGAAGACGATGTATTGAATCGCGACGCAATTTGTGTGCTCCATCGTCATTAGGAGGCCCTGAACGTTACAATTAACTATGAGTTTTTCGTCGGATTCGAAAACGTAGAATCACCGGAGACGGACCATGTGGTGCCCGAGGCAGCGATGTCCCCTTGGAGACAAGTCGACTGGAGGACGATGTAGTGAATCTCGACGCAATTTGAGTTTTCCTTCGACATTAGGAGGCGCTGAACGTTACAATTCACTATCATTTTAGCGTCGGATTAGAAAATCTAGACTCACAGGAGAAGGATCATATGGTGCCCGAGACAGCAATATCCCCTTGGAGACAAGTCCGCTGGAGGCTGATGTATTGAATGTCGACGCAATTTGAGTGTTCCATCGTTATTAGGAGGCCCTGAAACTTACAATTAACTATCAGTTTCGCGTCGGATTCGAAATCTAGACTCACAGGAGACGCACCACATGGAGCCCGAGGCAGCAATATCCCCTTGTAGACAAGTCGGCTGGAGGAAGATGTATTGACTCTCGACGCAATTTGAGTGTTCCATCGTCATTAGGAGGGCCTAAACGTTACTATTAACTAGCATTTTTTCGTCGGATTCGATAATCTAAACTCACAGGAGAACGACCATAAGGTGCCCGAGGCAGCAACAGACCCTTGGAGACAAGTCAGCTGGAGGCCGATGTATTGAATCTCGACGCAATTTGAGTGTTCCATCGTCATTACAAGGACCTGAACGTTACAATTAACAATCATTTTTGCGTCGGATTCGAAAATCTAGACTCACAGAAGAACGACCATAAGGTGCCCGTGGCAGCAATAGACCCTTGGAGACAAATCGGCTGGAGGTCGATGTATTGAATCTCGACGCAATTTGAGTGTTCCATCGCCAATAGGAGGCCCTGAACGTTACAATTAACTATCATTTTAGCGTCGAATTCGAAAATCTACTAACAGAAGAAGGATCATATGGTGCACGAGACTGCAATATCCCCTTGGATACAAGTCGACTGGAGGTCGATGTATTGACTCTCGACGCAATTTGAGTGTTCCATCGTCTTTAGGAGTCCCTGAACGTTACAATTAACTATCATTTATGCGTCGGATTCGAAAATCTAGACTCACAGGAGAACGACCATAAGGTGCCGAGGCAGCAATAGACCCTTGGAGACAAGTCGGCTGGAGGCCGATGTATTGAATCTCGACGCAGTTTGAGAGTTCCATCGTCATAAGGAGGCCCTGAACTTACAATTAACTATCATTTTTGCGTCGGATTCGAAAATCTAGACTTACAAGAGAACGACCATTAGGTGCCCGAGGCAGCATTAGACCCTTGGAGACCAGTCCGCTGGAGGACGATGTATTGAATCTCGACGCAATTTGAGTGCTCCATCGTCATTTGGAGGCCCTGAACGTTACAATTAACTATCAGTTTCGCGTCGGATTCAAAAATCCAGACTCACAGGAGACGGACCATTTGGTGCCCGAGGCAGCAATATCCCCTTGGAGACAAATCAGCTGGAGGACGATGTATTGAATCTCGACGCAATGTGAGTGTTCCATCGGCATTAGGAGGCCCTGAACGTTACAATTAACTATCATTTTTGCGTCGGATTCGAAAATCTAGACTCACAGGAGAACGACCATAAGGTGCCCGAGGCAGCAATATCCCCTTGGAGGCAAATCAGCTGGAGGACGATGTATTGAATCTCGACGCAATTTGAGAGTTCTATCGTCATCAGGAGGCGCTGAACGTTACTATTCACTATCATTTTTGCGTCGGATTCGAAAATCTAGTCTCACAGGAGAAGGATCATATGGTGAACGAGACAGCAATATCCCCTTGGAGACAAGTCCGCTGGAGGCCGATGTATTGACTCTCGACGCAATTTGAGTGTTCCATCGCCATTAGGAGGCCCTAAACCTTACAATTAACTATCAGTTTCGCGTGGGATTCGAAAATCTAAACTCACAGGAGAACGACCATAAGGTGCCCGAGGCAGCAACAGACCCTTTGAGACAAGTCGGCTGGAGGCCGATGTATTAAATCTCGACGCAATTTGAGTGTTCCATCGTCATTACAAGGCCCTGATCGTTACAATTAACTATCATTTTTGCGTCGGATTCGAAAATCTAGTCTCACAGGAGAACGACCATAAGGTGCCCGAGGCAGCAATAGACCCTTGGAGACAAGTCGGCTGGAGGCCGATGTATTAAATCTCGACGCAATTTGAGTGTTCCATCGGCATTAGGAGGCCCTGAACGTTACAGGTAACTATCATTTTAGCGTCGGATTCGAAAATCTACTAACAGGAGAAGGATCATATGGTGCACGAGACTGCAATATCCCCTTGGATACAAGTCGACTGGAGGTCGATGTATTGATTCTCGACGCAATTTGAGTGTTCCATCGTCATTAGGAGGCCCTGAACCTTACAAATAACTATCAGTTTCGCGTCGGATTCGAAAATCTAGACTCACAGGAGACGCACCACATGGAGCCCGAGGCAGCAATATCCCCTTGTAGACAAGTCGGCTGGAGGCCGATGTATTGACTCTCGACGCAATTTGAGTGTTCCATCGTCATTAGGAGGCCCTAAACGTTACAATTAACTTTCATTTTTGCGTCGGATTCGATAATCTAAACTCACAGGAGAACGACCATAAGGTGCCCGAGGCAGCAACAGACCCTTGGAGACAAGTCGGCTGGAGGCCGATGTATTGAATCTCGACGCAATTTGAGTGTTCCATCGTCATTACAAGGCCCTGAACGTTACAATTAACTATCATCTTTGCGTCGGATTCGAAAATCTAGACTCACAGGAGAACGACCATAAGGTGCCCGAGGCAGCAATAGACCCTTGGAGACAAGTCGGCTGGAGGTCGATGTATTGAATCTCCACGCAATTTGAGTGTTCCATCGCCAATAGCAGGCCCTGAACGTTACAATTAACTATGAGTTTTGCGTCGGATTCGAAGACGTAGAATCACCGGAGACGGACCATGTGGTGCCCGAGGCAGCGATATCCCCTTGGAGACAAGTCGGCTGGAGGCCGATGTATTGAATCTCGACGCAATTTGAGAGTTCCATCGTCATTAGGAGGCCCTGAACGTTACAATTAACTATCATTTTTGCGTCGGATTCGAAAATCTAGACTTACAAGAGAACGACCATAAGGTGCCCGAGGCAGCATTAGACCCTTGGAGACCAGTCCGCTGGAGGACGATGTATTGGATCGCGACGCAATTTGAGTGCTCCATCGTCATTTGGAGGCCCTGAACGTTACAATTAACTATCAGTTTCGCGTCGGATTCAAAAACCCAGACTCACAGGAGACGGACCATTTGGTGCCCGAGGCAGCAATATCCCCTTGGAGACAAATCAGCTGGAGGACGATGTATTGAATCTTGTGGCGATATAAATAAAAAACATTTTACATTTTAAATTCCACGTCATTGTTGATTTAATCAGAGTTCTCACTTTAGACGTAGAATTAGTCCTTCTGCCACAATATTAATTCATTAGTCGCCATCGATGTTCTTCTCTTTGTTGACCGTGTGTACCATCATGAGTCGGCATCGGTTCACTTCACGAAGACGGTGGAAACCAAGGAATACTATGCTACGTCGCTATAAATAATTTTCGTAACACTTCGATACTTTTCACTATTTTTTTTATTCACAACACAATAAGACTTGCTGTGCTCGTCGCACAAACCATAGTTACCAGCCATATGGCTGTCTTTCCGCACAGTCCAAAAATCACGTCCATCCTCCACAAGGCAACAATCGAAAGTGTCCCTTAGCTCCTTGGAGTATCAAACAAAAGAGAATCCAATGTGAACTTTACAAAGATTATAATATACATACCTCTCAATTTATCTTTGGCGCAGCTTTTAAGATATTGTATGTCTCTTCATAGGAATGTGTCATTACAACTGCCCCCCTACTGTATACTGTCACTAGAAAATTTTATTTGATTGACAGGATACTGTAGTCGACCTTGCAATTGATAGGTTTGGGGGTCTTTTATTTACACACTTCATTTTTATTGTCTCATTTTCATGGCACTGTTAATTCTTTGGTATTTCTGAGTGTGTGTCAGTTTTTTGGTATACTTACGCTAATATTTACAAACCTTAATCCTAATATACAAAGTTCTGGTTAATACTGAGAAAATGACATCATGTAGTAAAGTTTGTACAATAAAATATACACTGAATACAACGTTACATACAAATGTTTCCTTCCTCATCAGAGGTGAAAATGAAGTCCTTGTATTGCTTTCTGTATTTATTCTGGGGCGACGAGCTTTGTTCGCTAGCCCGTGTTGAATATGGGCGGGTGATACGCGCGCCTGATTGTTTGGTCGTCCGTTAGCGGCGACGTTGGTTGAATGCGCGCGCCAGTGCACTGAATATACACCGACGTGTGGGTACCGTCGAGACTTCCGAACCTCAGTATGCGTGTGCTTTTTGTATTTCCTTCCAGTACTTAGACTGGATACGACGAGGTACACTGGAATATGTGCCCCGAAGAACACACCACACTATGTGCGAGGCGGAGGACGATCCCGTCGATTCAGCTCCTGGTAAGAAGCGTACCATGTCAAACTTGTTTGGCATTGTCCTTTCGTACTGTGACGCCATGGATCGTTTGACGATACAAGCTTCAATTTTCGATGTCACTTGTTTAGGCTCGCTGACACTTGCAACGTAGCACTACTTTGCACAATTTTAATTTCTACACACACACCACTTTAACCGCGAGTATTGCGATCGAAACTTCCTTTTCACTACACTTTTTTTTTTTTTTTTTTTCGCATTAACACCTTTTACCTATTGTACTGAGATTCATTCCCCTCAATACTTCTGGTCAATGTACATAATTTGTAAGTCACGGGACTTGGCATGAAATACAAAATACATCACATACAATGGAATAACATATAACACATACAATACATTGTTTACATTAACTGCAGGAAAAAACTATCGACTAAAATTGAAAAAATTTTTGACCACTCATAGTGGCTTCTTCGTCTTGGATTTTACTGACACACACACTCGCCTTTTCCCATTAATCTGTTAGAAGGAACAAGTCCTTTGTTTTCCTTCTTGAACTCGAGTATAAGTTAAGGTTTACCTCCGTTACGTATTCTTCATACGCAACGACATGCATCAGCATGCAGAGAATACACCTGTAGCCGCTCCACTGAAGCTTGGGAAGGGAATTTTCTACCTTCTACTTAGGGTAGTGGCAACGACTACGTGTATGCTACGGTTTTTTGCGTATAAAATCTGAAAATGCACGAAATAATCATTTATATGCAGCATAACCCTAATATGTACAGTGTTTTGTGCTTAAGCACGTTCTGGTGTGCTTATAAATCGTTAACCCTAATAAAACTTCCTACCTTAACATGGACATATAAACATAAAATTTTGAAGTTCAGGGTGTAGCTACTATTAATATGTACAGTGTTTCACAATAGCGGCACGCCCTTGTGTGCGTTTATCATTTTCAATTAAAGTGCGCTTATAGGCGTCTTGTGTTATCATGGGAGAAAAAATACAGACATTTTAATGCATCGGTTGTCATAAAAATCTATGTACACGAACAATCAGACTTTCATAGCTTCAGTGCAGCATGAAATTCTTTATGACGTTTTGTTCATAATTCATTTTACAGGCGATTCCTTTGCTTACAGGTCGTCGATCACACTACTTACCTGTTTCTCGTATAGCGGCGATATCATTTTCATTCCTTGTGACTGTAAATTGTTATATGTGTGAAAGATATAATTTTGACATGATTTTTCCTTTCATGTTTCAAGTGGGTAAAGTAATTCATACCTTCCTTTTGCATACATGAGTGAAGCATCGCTAATGTTGCACTTTGTATCAGGTTTTTCGCATTTTCTCGTAAACTCGTAGAGTCTTACGGTTTTAATTAAGTTGTTTCTTGACGTTAGGTATACCTGTTTATATGAGGTTGTCTTACAGTTTAATTTTCCTTATACACTTCTACGTTGTTTAAGTTCAGTACATGTACAGGGCTTCTTTCGCCTTTCACACATTCATACATACGTTTATACACAAAAAAATATCTACCACTATAATATACAATTGCTGGTGGGGCCCTTTTTCGGTACCCTGCACCATTCCTTCAATATTCCAAAATAATTCAGGGTGTGCTGAGCATCGTCCCTTACACTAATAATACTTACAAGTAAATATTTCTTCTTACATACATAACTGCCTTACGGTCCATTAATGTGCAACATTCCCTATTTTCCTCCTTTACACTTTAGCTTTCGTACATGTACCCTCGTGTATAGCTTATATATTCTACAAAGTTGTTTGCTGAGTGCTTCAGGTGTTTCCTAAAGTTAATGTGTGTCTCTCTCTCTATAAACCCTAGGTATTTGTTTTGAGAGCGATTCAGTTCACTACTCACGCTGGATAGGTCTGTTTATTATTACCCTATTTTAAAGCTTGTGTCACTCTTTTCCTTAGTCACAAAAATTCCCGCGTTTACCTTGTTGTTCATTCTGAAAATCGCTAGCTACTGTGTAATGTAAATGTATGCGTTATCTCTTTGATTTCCTCTTTGCTGCTTTTTCCCTATATGTAAATGTGTGCTGTTCTCGTGTACATAGCCTTTCTTCCGGTTATATATCTGCATTATTTATTTATTTATTTATTTTTCTATTTTCTTTCTCCTTCCGTACAAGCTAAGATTTTACTCAGTATAATATAATATTACAATACCGTCCATGACCAGTATGTACTTGTATGTTCACTTTTATTACGTAATACCAGCTTATAATTAAATTTTCTAAGTTACTATTTACAAGACTTGTGTACCCTTTCCTTTCTTGTTTTTGAATGACTTTCGTCTCTGTGTCTCATAGTAAGAGTGGTCTCGAAACTTTTAAACTTTCCGCGCATGCGCGCTTACGTACCACAACTGGACTGTAGGTGCGGGGAAAACTCTGCATTGTTGGTGAACATTATTCGTGATAGCCACCATCGTGTAATAGTCACGTGACGCCTGGACTCGACCGCGCATGCGCCTCCTTGCTTTGTATACACTCAGCTGATCGGACAGGGAAGGGAGAAGATTTCTCCCCGGCTCGCTGCCTACAGCGCGGCCAATGACCTCGTCTTGACATGCAGCTATCGCGTGCTCATGAGCTGAGCGTTGGATTGCAACTTCGACGTGTGGTTTGTTGCTCGTCTCAAGCGAACAAACTCTGACCTTCGCGCTAATTTGTCTTTGTTCCCCTCTCTTAAATAACTGAGTTAGACTACAAAAGTATCGTATGGTTTATTTTATAGTGTTAAGACTCACAGTAACACATGTTTCATTAGGTTTGGTTAAATATGCGTTTTTAAGCTGGCATATGCCCCCAGTTGTTCGCAAGTTTCTTAGGTTAATGACAGCAATTTTACTATGTGATCCAAGGTTGTACAATTTCAATTTTGCTAAAATAACATATAACCTTTAATGAAAAAATTCCTTGATGTCCTTGTGGGGGTATAACCCTTTCACCTTGCCCGTTCGTGTGTTACCTAACAGATAACATGCTGGGTGAGGTTTGTCTATTATAATGAAAGGGCCATCATACAACAACTGCCACTTTTTGTTTAATGCCTTAATTTTAGAGGATTTTGGGTGGGTACGTAATAGTACTTCCTGTCCAATGTTAAATTCTGTAACGTTTCCTATCTTTTTGTTGTTATTACAGCCTGCACGAGGTCACTTACCTTGTCCGGTGCTTTCATCTCTTCTTCACATAGATCATCTTCTACGGTCGCATCCTGATCATATCTTAAAAATAATTGTCTAAGATGTAATGTGTGCTTGTTTGTGCCCCCTGTTGTCAAATCGGGCGGCCGGTGGGGGCTCATTACGACCGATTGTTGTTTACCGGGGGAGACAAAGGCGTTGCTTCAGTACTGTCCGTTACCTCTACAAAGTGTACTGAGTGGTTATTCTGTCGCCAATTAGTTTCCGGACCGCTGCGTGCAACATTTTCTTGCGACCGGCCGTCGCTATTCCTCCTTGGTCTATCATTCCTATTACTGTAACTATTGTAATTTTCATTTGTGTGCCGCCTTTCATCACGCGGGCCTGACCAATCATTCACGTGATTTCTATCATTTCCATACCGGCGTGGACCGTAATCTATACTGTACCTTCGGTCTTCACGTCTCTGTGGCGCCGAATTACTCCGATTTCCGTAACTCCAGGTTCCATTATTTGGCCTTGTCGCATACGGATGCCAACTGTGTGGGTTTTGTCCACTGCCATTAAAATGATATCCGTTACCGTTGTTTTGATTGGTTCCGGAATATTCATTCCGATTACTTGTGCTCGGCTCTTCTTCGTATATTAGATCAATTGAGTCAAGCACGGAAAGAAGGTATTCAAGGTCGTTCTCCGGTATGGTTACCAATTTTTCGCGTAAGTTCGCGGGTAGTCTGTTTTTCAGAATTTTGAGAACATCTACGTGCGGTATTGGATTGTTCCAATAGCGCGTCTTATTCAAGTACTTTTCGAAATACTTTCTCAACCCGCCGTTTTTGAGGTTGAACGGTTGTGGGTTGAATACCTGACGTCGCAGTCTTTCTTGGACCCCAGCAGACCAATATTTCTCCAAGAAAGCCCGTTCAAATTGTTCGTAGGTGACGCACTGTTCAGCCATGTCTGTGGCCCACAAAAGTGCGTCGCCTTGTGTGAAGCCTACTACATATCTAATCTTCTGTGCCTCAGTCCAGTTTCTTGGTAAGACATTTTTAAATGCTCTTACAAATACGACTGGATGAGTTTTTCTGGATTCTGTGGAGAAAACTGGAAACTGTCTATGTTTCAACAGGCTCTCATCGACTAGAATCGTCGAGATGCAAGGCGACACGCCTACTGCCTGTTCCAGCACCGCGTTTGGCGAATAGCCATTGTTTGCCTGTGCCGGTGCGTGCACATACGCCGGACAGGGCGCGTGATGTTCTGCGTTATTGACATCGTAATCTGGCACGGGCGAATAAGTGTCGCGCTGCTTGTTGCTTGACGTAGGCAAGTCATTTGAAACGTTTATTCTACCAGCAATTTCCTTACGTATTCTGTCCTCGGCTACTTTGATTTCATTACCTAATTTTTCAAAAAGTTTTGTTTCCCGGTCAGTTATTGATTCATTTACATTACCGTTTTCTAAAGTTTCATTTATTTTGATAATGTCGGCGTTGATACGTCGAGTCTCCTGTTTCAGAAAACCGACTTCTTCGTTAACTTTATTAACTTGGTCAGGTATTTCTTCACATGCGGACTGTACTCTTGTTAAATTTAATTGAATAGCCTGTACGTTTTCATGTATTTCCTTTTGTACGGTTTGTGTTTGATTGTGTGTTTCTACTATTTCTGACAGTTCCTGTTCCTGTTTGTTTGTAAGATCTGACAATTTCTTTTCTAAATCATTTGCCAATACATTGTATACACTATTGACGGTTTTGATGACTTTGTCTTCGATCTTTTGATCGATTTCATTGGTGAGTTTATTTAAGCGTTGATCGAAATGTCTGTGCATGTTCGCCAGTTTTGTGTTCGTTGTGTTGTGGCTGACTTCTTGATTCGCCAGTTTTGTGTTCGTTGTGTTGTGACTCATCTTTAAATCAGATAATTGCTCGCTCACGTTTGACATCAGACTATATAATGCCTCAAGCGTAACTGACGAAGCTTGTGTGTTTGTATTTATGCCATTATTTGTTGCCATTGTTTCTCTGCCACGGTCTGATTGAATCGAAACCGGGCTAGGTTCACTGATTTCACGCGAAATATTTTCATCTGATCTGGTAATCGATGCTTCATCGACTGTGCACAAGGTTTCATTTGCAAGTGGTTCATTATTGTTAATCCCTGTGGAGTGCAATTGAATCGTATTTACTTCTACATTATGTTGTGCTGAAAAACTAATTGCGTCATCATTTACGTCACTATTGTCAGAATCGGTGACGTGTCCATGAACATTTGTTAAATTAAAGTTCTCCGATTCCATTGTGAAGATATTATTTTTATCTGTACTTTACTGTTAATCTAAATCTTTAAATTCTCTCGCAGTTGAATTAATAAAAATATCTCGCGATTGTTACTTGTTGCGCGTCGGAAATTTACAAGATGGCGCACTACGTCTTGTAATTCTGCGATTGTTGAACATAAAAAGTAATTATCAAAGTGTAATTGTGTGTTGCCACAAACACTACCAGGATTTTAATATGGACAGGAAAAGGTTCTGCTTTAAGTGGAGCTAAGCCAAGGTGCAGCCACTGCATGCGTTTGCGCTTTCCTACCTTAATTCCGACTGAACTGCATCACTCACGATTACGTTAGTTTTGTAAATCCTTGTCCTTGTTCCTTCTGGTTATTGTGCCATCCGTTTATACAGTTAATACTGTTTCACTTTATTCGTCATTTTCCATGTGCGTCATGTAACAGAGAAACAGTAATTAGTACAAGTACATTTGTAGCACAACAATGAAGTACTTACTCTTTGTTCCACCAGCACTGTCCTGTCAGCGGTCGCCAGTGTGAGGAAATAAATAAAAAACATTTTACATTTTAAATTCCACGTCATTGTTGATTTAATCACAGTTCTCACCTTAGACGTAGAATTAGTCCTTCTGCCACAATATTAATTCATTAGTCGCCATCGATGTTCTTCTCTTTGTTGACCGTGTGTACCATCATGAGTCGGCATCGGTTCACTTCACGAAGACGGTGGAAACCAAGGAATACTATGCTACGTCGCTATAAATAATTTTCGTAACACTTCGATACTTTTCACAATTTTTTTTATTCACAACACAATAAGACTTGCTGTGCTCGTCGCACAAACCATAATTACCAGCCATATGGCTGCCTTTCCGCACAGTCCAAATATCACGTCCATCCTCCACAAGGCAACAATCGAAAGTGTCCCTTAGCTCCTTGGAGTATCAAACAAAAGAGAATCCAATGTGAACTTTACAAAGATTATAATATACATGCCTCTCAATTTATCTTTGGCGCAGCTTTTAAGATATTGTATGTCTCTGCATAGGAATGTGACATTACAATCTCGACGCAATTTGGGTGTTCCATCGGCATTAGGAGGCCCTGAACGTTAGAATTAACTATCATTTTTGCGTCGGATTCGAAAATCTAGACTCACAGGAGAACGACCACAAGGTGCCCGAGGCAGCAACAGACCCTTGGAGACAAGTCGGCTGGAGGCCGATGTATTGAATCTCGACGCAATTTGAGTGTTCCATCGGCATTAGGAGGCCCTGAACGTTACAATTAACTATCATTTTTGCGTCGGATTCCATAATCTAAACTCACAGGAGAACGACCATAAGGTGCCCGAGGCAGCAACAGACCCTTGGAGACAAGTCGGCTGGAGGACGATGTATTGAATCTCGACGCAATTTGAGAGTTCCATCGTCATTAGGAGGCCCTGAACGTTACAATTAACTATCATTTTTGCGTCGGATTCGAAAATCTAGATTTACAAGAGAACGACCATAAGGTGCCCGAGGCAGCATCAGACCCTTGGAGACAAGTCGGCTGGAGGCCGATGTATTATATCTCGACGCAATTTGAGTGTTCCATCGGCATTAGGAGGCCCTGAACGTTACAGTTAACCATCATTTTAGCGTCGGATTCGAAAATCTACTAACAGGAGAAGGATCATATGGTGCACGAGACTGCAATATCCCCTTGGATACAAGTCGACTGGAGGTCGATGTATTGACTCTCGACGCAATTTGAGTGTTCCATCGTCATTAGGAGTCCCTGAACGTTACAATTAACTATTATTTATGCGTCGGATTCGAAAATCTAGACTCACAGGAGACGGACCACATGGAGCCCCAGGCAGCAATAGACCCTTGGAGACAAGTTTGCTGGAGGACGCAATTTGAGTGTTCCATCGTCATTAGGAGGCCCTGAACGTTACAATTAACTATCAGTATTTCGTCGGATTCGAAAATCTAGACTCACTGGAGACGGATCATAAGGTGCCCGAAGCAGCAATATCCCCTTGGAGACCAGTCCGCTGGAGGACGATGTATTGAATCGCGACGCAATTTGAGTGCTCCATCGTCATTAGGAGGCCCTGAACGGTACAATTAACTATCATTTTAGCGTCGGATTCGATAATCTAAACTCACAGGAGAACGACCATAAGGTGCCCGAGGCAGCAACAGACCCTTGGAGACAAGTAGGCAGGAGGCCGATGTATTGAATCTCGACGCAATTTGAGTGTTCCATCGGCATTAAGAGGCTCTGAACGTTACAGTTAACTATCATTTTAGCGTCGGATTCGAAAATCTACTAACAGGAGAAGGATCATATGGTGCACGAGACTGCAATATCCCCTTTGATACAAGTCGACTGGAGGTCGATGTATTGACTCTCGACGCAATTTGAGTGTTCCATCGTCTTTAGGAGTCCCTGAACGTTACAATTAACTATCATTTATGCGTCAATTCGAAAATCTAGACTCACAGGAGAACGACCATAAGGTGCCCGAGGCAGCAATAGACCCTTGGAGACAAGTCGGCTGGAAACCGATGTATTGATTCTTGACGCAATTTGAGTGATCCACCGTCATTAGGAGGCCCTGAACGTTACAATTAACAATCATTTTAGCGTCGGATTCGAAAATCTACTCACACGTGAAGTTCATACGGTGCTCGAGACAGCAATATCCCCTACGAGACAAGTCCGCTGGAGGCCGATGTATTGAATCTCGACGCAATTTGAGTGTTCCATCGTCATTAGGAGGCCCTGAACCTTACAATTAACTATCAGTTTCGCGTCGGATTCGAAAATCTAGACTCACAGGAGACAGACCACATGGAGCCCGTGGCGGCAGTATCCCCATGGAGACAAGTCGGCTGGAATACGATGTATTGAATCTCGACACAATTTGAGTGTTCCATCGCCATTAGGAGGCGCTGAACGTTACAATTACCTATCTGTTTTGCGTCGGATACGAAAATCTAGACTCACTGGAGAACGACCATAAGGTGCCCGAAGCAGTAATAGACCCTTGGAGACAAGTCGGCTGGAGGACGATGTATTGAATCTCGTCGCAATTTGAGTGTTCCATCGTCATTAGGAGGCCCTGAACGATACAATTAACTATCATTTTATCATCGGATTCGACAATCGAGACTCACAGGAAAACGACCATAAGGTGCCCGAGGCAACAATAGACTCTTGGAGACAAGTCGGCTGGAGGCCAATGTATTGAATATCGACGCAATTTGAGTGTTCCATCGTCATTAGGAGGCCCTGAACGTGACAATTAACTAGCATTTTCGCGTCGGATTCGAAAATCTAGACTCACAGGAGACGGACCACATGGAGCCCGAGGCAGCAATAGACCCTTGGAGACAAGTTTGCTGGAGGACGCAATTTGAGTGTTCCAACGTCATTAGGAGGCCCTGAACGTGACAATTAACTATCAGTTTCGCGTCGCATTCGAAAATCTAGACTCACAGGAGACGGACCAAATGGAGCCCGAGGCAGCAATAGACCCTTGGAGACAAGTTTGCTGGAGGACGCAATTTTAGTGTTCCATCGTCATTAGGAGGCCCTGAACGTTACAATTAACTATCAGTATTTCGTCGGATTCGAAAATCTAGACTCACTGAAGACGGATCATAAGGTGCCCGAAGCAGCAATATCCCCATGGAGACCAGTCCGCTGGAGGACGATGTATTGAATCGCGACGCAATTTGAGTGCTCCATCCTCATTAGGAGGCCCTGAAGGGTACAATTAACTATCAGTTTCGCGTCGGATTCGAAAATCTAGACTCACAGGAGACAGACAACATGGAGCCCGAATCGGCAGTATCCCCTTGGAGACAAGTCGGCTGGAATACGATGTATTGAATCTCGATTCAATTTGAGTGTTTCATCGTCATTAGGAGGCGCTGAACGTTACAATTAACTATCATTTTTGCGTCGGATTCGAAAATCTAGATTTACAAGAGAACGACCATAAGGTGCCCGAGGCAGCATTAGACCCTTGGAGACAAGTCGGCTGGAGGCCGATGTATTACATCTCGACGCAATTTGAGTGTTCCATCGGCATTAGGAGGCCCTGAACGTTACAGTTAACCATCATTTTAGCGTCGGATTCGAAAATCTACTAACAGGAGAAGGATCATATGGTGCACGAGACTGCAATATCCCCTTGGATACAAGTCGACTGGAGGTCGATGTATTGACTCTCGACGCAATTTGAGTGTTCCATCGTCATTAGGAGTCCCTCAACGTTACAATTAACTATCATTTATGCGTCGGATTCGAAAATCTAGACTCACAGGAGACGGACCACATGAGCCCGAGGCAGCAATAGACCCTTGGAGACAAGTTTGCTGGAGGACGCAATTTGAGTGTTCCATCGTCATTAGGAGGCCCTGAACGTGACAATTAACTATCATTTTTGCGTCGGATTCGAAAATCTAGACTCACAGGAGACGGACCACATGGAGCCCGAGGCAGCAATAGACCCTTGGAGACAAGTTTGCTGGAGGACGCAATTTGAGTGTTCCATCGTCATTAGGAGGCCCTTAACGTTACAATTAACTATCAGTATTTCGTCGGATTCGAAAATCTAGACTCACTGGAGACGGATCATAAGGTGCCCGAAGCAGCAATATCCCCTTGGAGACCAGTCCGCTGGAGGACGATGTATTGAATCGCGACGCAATTTGAGTGCTCCATCGTCATTAGGAGGCCCTGAACGGTACAATTAACTATCATTTTAGCGTCGGATTCGATAATTCAAACTCACAGGAGAACGACCATAAGGTGCCCGAGGCAGCAACAGACCCTTGGAGACAAGTCGGCTGGAGGCCGATGTATTGAATCTCGACGCAATTTGAGTGTTCCATCGGCATTAGGAGGCTCTGAACGTTACAGTTAACTTTCATTTTAGCGTCGGATTCGAAAATCTACTAACAGGAGAAGGATCATATGGTGCACGAGACTGCAATATCCCCTTTGATACAAGTCGACTGGAGGTCGATGTATTGACTCTCGACGCAATTTGAGTGTTCCATCGTCTTTAGGAGTCCCTGAACGTTACAATTAACTATCATTTTTGCGTCGGATTCGAAAATCTAGACTTACAAGAGAACGACCATAAGGTGCCCGAGGCAGCATTAGACCCTTGGAGACCAGTCCGCTGGAGGACGATGTATTGGATCGCGACGCAATTTGAGTGCTCCATCGTCATTTGGAGGCCCTGAACGTTACAATTAACTATCAGTTTCGCGTCGGATTCAAAAACCCAGACTCACAGGAGACGGACCAATTGGTGCCCGAGGCAGCAATATCCCCTTGGAGACAAATCAGCTGGAGGACGATGTATTGAATCTTGTGGCGATATAAATAAAAAACATTTTACATTTTAAATTCCACGTCATTGTTGATTGAATCAGAGTTCTCACTTTAGACGTAGAATTAGTCCTTCTGCCACAATATTAATTCATTAGTCGCCATCGATGTTCTTCTCTTTGTTGACCGTGTGTACCATCATGAGTCGGCATCGGTTCACTTCACGAAGACGGTGGAAACCAAGGAATACTATGCTACGTCGCTATAAATAATTTTCGTAACACTTCGATACTTTTCACTATTTTTTTTATTCACAACACAATAAGACTTGCTGTGCTCGTCGGACAAACCATAATTACCAGCCATATGGCTGTCTTTCCGCACAGTCCAAAAATCACGTCCATCCTCCACAAGGCAACAATCGAAAGTGTCCCTTAGCTCCTTGGAGTATCAAACAAAAGAGAATCCAATGTGAACTTTACAAAGATTATAATATACATACCTCTCAATTTATCTTTGGCGCAGCTTTTAAGATATTGTATGTCTCTTCATAGGAATGTGTCATTACAACTGCCCCTCTACTGTATACTGTCACTAGAAAATTTTATTTGATTGACAGGATACAGTAGTCGACCTTGCAATTGATAGGTTTGGGGGTCTTTTATTTACACACTTCATTTTTATTGTCTCATTTTCATGGCACTGTTAATTCTTTGGTATTTCTGAGTGTGTGTCAGTTTTTTGGTATACTTACGCTAATATTTACAAACCTTAATCCTAATATACAAAGTTCTGGTTAATACTGAGAAAATGACATCATGTAGTAAAGTTTGTACAATAAAATATACACTGAATACAACGTTACATACAAATGTTTCCTTCCTCATCAGAGGTGAAAATGAAGTCCTTGTATTGCTTTCTGTATTTATTCTGGGGCGACGAGCTTTGTTCGCTAGCCCGTGTTGAATATGGGCGGGTGATACGCGCGCCTGATTGTTTGGTCGTCCGTTAGCGGCGACGTTGGTTGAATGCGCGCGCCAGTGCACTGAATATACACCGACGTGTGGGTACCGTCGAGACTTCCGAACCTCAGTATGCGTGTGCTTATTGTATTTCCTTCCAGTACTTAGACTGGATACGACGAGGTACACTGGAATATGTGCCCCGAAGAACACACCACACTATGTGCGAGGCGGAGGACGATCCCATCGATTCAGCTCCTGGTAAGAAGCGTACCATGTCAAACTTGTTTGGCATTGTCCTTTCGTACTGTGACGCCATGGATCGTTTGACGATACAAGCTTCAATTTTCGATGTCACTTGTTTAGGCTCGCTGACACTTGCAACGTAGCACTACTTTGCACAATTTTAATTTCTACACACACACCACTTTAACCGCGAGTATTGCGATCGAAACTTCCTTTTCACTACACTTTTTTTTTTTTTTTTTTTTTTCGCATTAACACCTTTTACCTATTGTACTGAGATTCATTCCCCTCAATACTTCTGGTCAATGTACATAATTTGTAAGTCACGGGACTTGGCATGAAATACAAAATACATCACATACAATGGAATAACATATAATACACACAATACATTGTTTACATTAACTGCAGGAAAAAACTATCGACTAAAATTGAAAAAATTTTTGACCACTCATAGTGGCTTCTTCGTCTTGGATTTTACTGACACACACACACTCGCCTTTTCCCATTAATCTGTTAGAAGGAACAAGTCCTTTGTTTTCCTTCTTGAACTCGAGTATAAGTTAAGGTTTACCTCCGTTACGTATTCTTCATACGCAACGACATGCATCAGCATGCAGAGAATACACCTGTAGCCGCTCCACTGAAGCTTGGGAAGGGAATTTTCTACCTTCTACTTAGGGTAGTGGCAACGACTACGTGTATGCTACGGTTTTTTGCGTATAAAATCTGAAAATGCACGAAATAATCATTTATATGCAGCATAACCCTAATATGTACAGTGTTTTGTGCTTAAGCACGTTCTGGTGTGCTTATAAATCGTTAACCCTAATAAAACTTCCTACCTTAACATGGACATATAAACATAAAATTTTGAAGTTCAGGGTGTAGCTACTATTAATATGTACAGTGTTTCACAATAGCGGCACGCCCTTGTGTGCGTTTATCATTTTCAATTAAAGTGCGCTTATAGGCGTCTTGTGTTATCATGGGAGAAAAAATACAGACATTTTAATGCATCGGTTGTCATAAAAATCTATGTACACGAACAATCAGACTTTCATAGCTTCAGTGCAGCATGAAATTCTTTATGACGTTTTGTTCATAATTCATTTTACAGGCGATTCCTTTGCTTACAGGTCGTCGATCACACTACTTACCTGTTTCTCGTATAGCGGCGATATCATTTTCATTCCTTGTGACTGTAAATTGTTATATGTGTGAAAGATATAATTTTGACATGATTTTTCCTTTCGTGTTTCAAGTGGGTAAAGTAATTCATACCTTCCTTTTGCATACATGAGTGAAGCATCGCTAATGTTGCACTTTGTATCAGGTTTTTCGCATTTTCTCGTAAACTCGTAGAGTCTTACGGTTTTAATTAAGTTGTTTCTTGACGTTAGGTATACCTGTTTATATGAGGTTGTCTTACAGTTTAATTTTCCTTATACACTTCTACGTTGTTTAAGTTCAGTACATGTACAGGGCTTCTTTCGCCTTTCACACATTCATACATACGTTTATACACAAAAAAATATCTACCACTATAATATACAATTGCTGGTGGGGCCCTTTTTCGGTACCCTGCACCATTCCTTCAATATTCCAAAATAATTCAGGGTGTGCTGAGCATCGTCCCTTACACTAATAATACTTACAAGTAAATATTTCTTCTTACATACATAACTGCCTTACGGTCCATTAATGTGCAACATTCCCTATTTTCCTCCTTTACACTTTAGCTTTCGTACATGTACCCTCGTGTATAGCTTATATATTCTACAAAGTTGTTTGCTGAGTGCTTCAGGTGTTTCCTAAAGTTAATGTGTGTCTCTCTCTCTATAAACCCTAGGTATTTGTTTTGAGAGCGATTCAGTTCATTACTCACGCTGGATAGGTCTGTTTATTATTACCCTATTTTAAAGCTTGTGTCACTCTTTTCCTTAGTCACAAAAATTCCCGCGTTTACCTTGTTGTTCATTCTGAAAATCGCTAGCTACTGTGTAATGTAAATGTATGCGTTATCTCTTTGATTTCCTCTTTGCTGCTTTTTCCCTATATGTAAATGTGTGCTGTTCTCGTGTACATAGCCTTTCTTCCGGTTATATATCTGCATTATTTATTTATTTATTTATTTTTCTATTTTCTTTCTCCTTCCGTACAAGCTAAGATTTTACTCAGTATAATATAATATTACAATACCGTCCATGACCAGTATGTACTTGTATGTTCACTTTTATTACGTAATACCAGCTTATAATTAAATTTTCTAAGTTACTATTTACAAGACTTGTGTACCCTTTCCTTTCTTGTTTTTGAATGACTTTCGTCTCTGTGTCTCATAGTAAGAGTGGTCTCGAAACTTTTAAACTTTCCGCGCATGCGCGCTTACGTACCACAACTGGACTGTAGGTGCGGGGAAAACTCTGCATTGTTGGTGAACATTATTCGTGATAGCCACCATCGTGTAATAGTCACGTGACGCCTGGACTCGACCGCGCATGCGCCTCCTTGCTTTGTATACACTCAGCTGATCGGACAGGGAAGGGAGAAGATTTCTCCCCGGCTCGCTGCCTACAGCGCGGCCAATGACCTCGTCTTGACATGCAGCTATCGCGTGCTCATGAGCTGAGCGTTGGATTGCAACTTCGACGTGTGGTTTGTTGCTCGTCTCAAGCGAACAAACTCTGACCTTCGCGCTAATTTGTCTTTGTTCCCCTCTCTTAAATAACTGAGTTAGACTACAAAAGTATCGTATGGTTTATTTTATAGTGTTAAGACTCACAGTAACACATGTTTCATTAGGTTTGGTTAAATATGCGTTTTTAAGCTGGCATATGCCCCCAGTTGTTCGCAAGTTTCTTAGGTTAATGACAGCAATTTTACTATGTGATCCAAGGTTGTACAATTTCAATTTTGCTAAAATAACATATAACCTTTAATGAAAAAATTCCTTGATGTCCTTGTGGGGGTATAACCCTTTCACCTTGCCCGTTCGTGTGTTACCTAACAGATAACATGCTGGGTGAGGTTTGTCTATTATAATGAAAGGGCCATCATACAACAACTGCCACTTTTTGTTTAATGCCTTAATTTTAGAGGATTTTGGGTGGGTACGTAATAGTACTTCCTGTCCAATGTTAAATTCTGTAACGTTTCCTATCTTTTTGTTGTTATTACAGCCTGCACGAGGTCACTTACCTTGTCCGGTGCTTTCATCTCTTCTTCACATAGATCATCTTCTACGGTCGCATCCTGATCATATCTTAAAAATAATTGTCTAAGATGTAATGTGTGCTTGTTTGTGCCCCCTGTTGTCAAATCGGGCGGCCGGTGGGGGCTCATTACGACCGATTGTTGTTTACCGGGGGAGACAAAGGCGTTGCTTCAGTACTGTCCGTTACCTCTACAAAGTGTACTGAGTGGTTATTCTGTCGCCAATTAGTTTCCGGACCGCTGCGTGCAACATTTTCTTGCGACCGGCCGTCGCTATTCCTCCTTGGTCTATCATTCCTATTACTGTAACTATTGTAATTTTCATTTGTGTGCCGCCTTTCATCACGCGGGCCTGACCAATCATTCACGTGATTTCTATCATTTCCATACCGGCGTGGACCGTAATCTATACTGTACCTTCGGTCTTCACGTCTCTGTGGCGCCGAATTCCTCCGATTTCCGTAATTCCAGGTTCCATTATTTGGCCTTGTCGCATACGGATGCCAACTGTGTGGGTTTTGTCCACTGCCATTAAAATGATATCCGTTACCGTTGTTTTGATTGGTTCCGGAATATTCATTCCGATTACTTGTGCTCGGCTCTTCTTCGTATATTAGATCAATTGAGTCAAGCACGGAAAGAAGGTATTCAAGGTCGTTCTCCGGTATGGTTACCAATTTTTCGCGTAAGTTCGCGGGTAGTCTGTTTTTCAGAATTTTGAGAACATCTACGTGCGGTATAGGATTGTTCCAATAGCGCGTCTTATTCAAGTACTTTTCGAAATACTTTCTCAACCCGCCGTTTTTGAGGTTGAACGGTTGTGGGTTGAATACCTGACGTCGCAGTCTTTCTTGGACCCCAGCAGACCAATATTTCTCCAAGAAAGCCCGTTCAAATTGTTCGTAGGTGACGCACTGTTCAGCCATGTCTGTGGCCCACAAAAGTGCGTCGCCTTGTGTGAAGCCTACTACATATCTAATCTTCTGTGCCTCAGTCCAGTTTCTTGGTAAGACATTTTTAAATGCTCTTACAAATACGACTGGATGAGTTTTTCTGGATTCTGTGGAGAAAACTGGAAACTGTCTATGTTTCAACAGGCTCTCATCGACTAGAATCGTCGAGATGCAAGGCGACACGCCTACTGCCTGTTGCAGCACCGCGTTTGGCGAATAGCCATTGTTTGCCTGTGCCGGTGCGTGCACATACGCCGGACAGGGCGCGTGATGTTCTGCGTTATTGACATCGTAATCTGGCACGGGCGAATAAGTGTCGCGCTGCTTGTTGCTTGACGTAGGCAAGTCATTTGAAACGTTTATTCTACCAGCAATTTCCTTACGTATTCTGTCCTCGGCTACTTTGATTTCATTACCTAATTTTTCAAAAAGTTTTGTTTCCCGGTCAGTTATTGATTCATTTACATTACCGTTTTCTAAAGTTTCATTTATTTTGATAATGTCGGCGTTGATACGTCGAGTCTCGTGTTTCAGAAAACCGACTTCTTCGTTAACTTTATTAACTTGGTCAGGTATTTCTTCACATGCGGACTGTACTCTTGTTAAATTTAATTGAATAGCCTGTACGTTTTCATGTATTTCCTTTTGTACGGTTTGTGTTTGATTGTGTGTTTCTACTATTTCTGACAGTTCCTGTTCCTGTTTGTTTGTAAGATCTGACAATTTCTTTTCTAAATCATTTGCCAATACATTGTATACACTATTGACGGTTTTGATGACTTTGTCTTCGATCTTTTGATCGATTTCATTGGTGAGTTTATTTAAGCGTTGATCGAAATGTCTGTGCATGTTCGCCAGTTTTGTGTTCGTTGTGTTGTGGCTGACTTCTTGATTCGCCAGTTTTGTGTTCGTTGTGTTGTGACTCATCTTTAAATCAGATAATTGCTCGCTCACGTTTGACATCAGACTATATAATGCCTCAAGCGTAACTGACGAAGCTTGTGTGTTTGTATTTATGCCATTATTTGTTGCCATTGTTTCTCTGCCACGGTCTGATTGAATCGAAACCGGGCTAGGTTCACTGATTTCACGCGAAATATTTTCATCTGATCTGGTAATCGATGCTTCATCGACTGTGCACAAGGTTTCATTTGCAAGTGGTTCATTATTGTTAATCCCTGTGGAGTGCAATTGAATCGTATTTACTTCTACATTATGTTGTGCTGAAAAACTAATTGCGTCATCATTTACGTCACTATTGTCAGAATCGGTGACGTGTCCATGAACATTTGTTAAATTAAAGTTCTCCGATTCCATTGTGAAGATATTATTTTTATCTGTACTTTACTGTTAATCTAAATCTTTAAATTCTCTCGCAGTTGAATTAATAAAAATATCTCGCGATTGTTACTTGTTGCGCGTCGGAAATTTACAAGATGGCGCACTACGTCTTGTAATTCTGCGATTGTTGAACATAAAAAGTAATTATCAAAGTGTAATTGTGTGTTGCCACAAACACTACCAGGATTTTAATATGGACAGGAAAAGGTTCTGCTTTAAGTGGAGCTAAGCCAAGGTGCAGCCACTGCATGCGTTTGCGCTTTCCTACCTTAATTCCGACTGAACTGCATCACTCACGATTACGTTAGTTTTGTAAATCCTTGTCCTTGTTCCTTCTGGTTATTGTGCCATCCGTTTATACAGTTAATACTGTTTCACTTTATTCGTCATTTTCCATGTGCGTCATGTAACAGAGAAACAGTAATTAGTACAAGTACATTTGTAGCACAACAATGAAGTACTTACTCTTTGTTCCACCAGCACTGTCCTGTCAGCGGTCGCCAGTGTGGCGAAATAAATAAAAAACATTTTACATTTTAAATTCCACGTCATTGTTGATTTAATCAGAGTTCTCACCTTAGACGTAGAATTAGTCCTTCTGCCACAATATTAATTCATTAGTCGCCATCGATGTTCTTCTCTTTGTTGACCGTGTGTACCATCATGAGTCGGCATCGGTTCACTTCACGAAGACGGTGGAAACCAAGGAATACTATGCTACGTCGCTATAAATAATTTTCGTAACACTTCGATACTTTTCACTATTTTTTTTATTCACAACACAATAAGACTTGCTGTGCTCGTCGCACAAACCATAATTACCAGCCATATGGCTGCCTTTCCGCACAGTCCAAAAATCACGTCCATCCTCCACAAGGCAACAATCGAAAGTGTCCCTTAGCTCCTTGGAGTATCAAACAAAAGAGAATCCAATGTGAACTTTACAAAGATTATAATATACATGCCTCTCAATTTATCTTTGGCGCAGCTTTTAAGATATTGTATGTCTCTGCATAGGAATGTGTCATTACAATCTCGACGCAATTTGGGTGTTCCATCGGCATTAGGAGGCCCTGAACGTTAGAATTAACTATCATTTTTGCGTCGGATTCGAAAATCTAGACTCACAGGAGAACGACCATAAGGTGCCCGAGGCAGCAATATCCCCTTGGAGGCAAATCAGCTGGAGGACGATGTAATGAATCTCGACGCAATTTGAGAGTTCTATCGTCATCAGGAGGCGCTGAACGTTACTATTCACTATCATTTTTGCGTCGGATTCGAAAATCTAGACTCACAGGAGAAGGATCATATGGTGAACGAGACAGCAATATCCCCTTGGAGACAAGTCCGCTGGAGGCCGATGTATTGAATCTCGACGCAATTTGAGTGTTCCATCGTCATTAGGAGGCCCTGAACCTTACAATTAACTATCAGTTTCGCGTCGGATTCGAAAATCTAAACTCACAGGAGACCGACCATAAGGTGCCCGAGGCAGCAACAGACCCTTGGAGACAAGTCGGCTGGAGGCCGATGTATTGAATCTCGACGCAATTTGAGTGTTCCATCGTCATTACAAGGCCCTGAACGTTACAATTAACTATCATTTTTGCGTCGGATTCGAAAATCTAGACTCACAGGAGAACGACCATAAGGTGCCCGAGGCAGCAATAGACCCTTGGAGACAAGTCGGCTGGAGGCCGATGTATTGAATCTCGACGCAATTTGAGTGTTCCATCGGCATTAGGAGGCCCTGAACGTTACAATTAACAATCATTTTAGCGTCGGATTCGAAAATCTACTCACAGGAGAAGTTCATACGGTGCTCGAGACAGCAATATACCCCTTGGAGACAAATCGACTGGAGGCCGATGTATTGAATATCGACGCAATTTGGGTGTTCCATCGTCTTTAGGAGTCCCTGAACGTTACAATTAACTATCAGTTTCGCGTCGGATTCGAAAATCTAAACTCACAGGAGAACGACCATAAGGTGCCCGAGGCAGCAACAGACCCTTGGAGACAAGTAGGCTGGAGGCCGATGTATTGAATCTCGACGCAATTTGAGTGTTCCATCGGCATTAGGAGGCCCTGAACGTTACAATTAACTATCATTTTTGCGTCGGATTCCATAATCTAAACTCACAGGAGAACGACCATAAGGTGCCCGAGGCAGCAACAGACCCTTGGAGACAAGTCGGCTGGAGGACGATGTATTGAATCTCGACGCAATTTGAGAGTTCCATCGTCATTAGGAGGCCCTGAACGTTACAATTAACTATCATTTTTGCGTCGGATTCGAAAATCTAGATTTACAAGAGAACGACCATAAGGTGCCCGAGGCAGCATCAGACCCTTGGAGACAAGTCGGCTGGAGGCCGATGTATTATATCTCGACCCAATTTGAGTGTTCCATCGTCATTAGGAGGCCCTGAACGTGACAATTAACTATCAGTTTCGCGTCGGATTCGAAAATCTAGACTCACGGGAGACGGACCACATGGAGCCCGAGGCGGCAGTATCCCCTTGGAGACAAGTCGGCTGGAATACGATGTATTGAATCTCGACACAATTTGAGTGTTCCATCGCCATTAGGAGGCGCTGAACGTTACAATTAACTATCTGTTTTGCATCGGATACGAAAATCTAGACTCACTGGAGAACGACCATAAGGTGCCCGAAGCAGCAATTGACCCTTGGAGACAAGTCGGCTGGAGGACGATGTATTGAATCTCGTCGCAATTTGAGTGTTCCATCGTCATTAGGAGGCCCTGAACGTTACAATTAACTATCATTTTATCTTCGGATTCGACAATCTAGACTCACAGGAAAACGACCATAAGGTGCCCGAGGCAACAATAGACCCTTGGAGACAAGTCGGCTGGGGGCCAATGTATTGAATATCGACGCAATTTGAGTGTTCCATCGTCATTAGGAGGCCCTGAACGTGACAACTAACTAGCAGTTTCGCGTCGGATTCGAAAATCTAGACTCACAGGAGACGGACCACATGGAGCCCGAGGCAGCAATAGACCCTTGGAGACAAGTTTGCTGGAGGACGCAATTTGAGTGTTCCATCGTCATTAGGAGGCCCTGAACGTTACAATTAACTATCAGTATTTCGTCGGATTCGAAAATCTAGACTCACTGAAGACGGATCATAAGGTGCCCGAAGCAGCAATATCCCCTACGAGACAAGTCCGCTGGAGGCCGATGTATTGAATCTCGACGCAATTTGAGTGTTCCATCGTCATTAGGAGGCCCTGAACCTTACAATTAACTATCAGTTTCGCGTCGGATTCGAAAATCTAGACTCACAGGAGACAGACCACATGGATCCCGAGGCGGCAGTATCCCCTTGGAGACAAGTCGGCTGGAATACGATGTATTGAATCTCGACACAATTTGAGTGTTCCATCGCCATTAGGAGGCGCTGAACGTTACAATTAACTATCTGTTTTGCGTCGGATACGAAAATCTAGACTCACTGGAGGACGACCATAAGGTGCCCGAAGCAGCAATAGACCCTTGGAGACAAGTCGGCTGAAGGACGATGTATTGAATCTCGTCGCAATTTGAGTGTTCCATCGTCATTAGGAGGCCCTGAACGATACAATTAACTATCATTTTATCATCGGATTCGACAATCTAGACTCACAGGAAAACGACCATAAGGTGCCCGAGGCAACAATAGACTCTTGGAGACAAGTCGGCTGGAGGCCAATGTATTGAATATCGACGCAATTTGAGTGTTCCATCGTCATTAGGAGGCCCTGAACGTGACAATTAACTAGCAGTTTCGCGTCGGATTCGAAAATCTAGACTCACAGGAGACGGACCACATGGAGCCCGAGGCAGCAATAGACCCTTGGAGACAAGTTTGCTGGAGGACGCAATTTGAGTGTTCCAACGTCATTAGGAGGCCCTGAACGTGACAATTAACTATCAGTTTCGCGTCGGATTCGAAAATCTAGACTCACAGGAGACGGACCACATGGAGCCCGAGGCAGCAATAGACCCTTGGAGACAAGTTTGCTGGAGGACGCAATTTGAGTGTTCCATCGTCATTAGGAGGCCCTGAACGTTACAATTAACTATCAGTATTTCGTCGGATTCGAAAATCTAGACTCACTGAAGACGGATCATAAGGTGCCCGAAGCAGCAATATCCCCTTGGAGACCAGTCCGCTGGAGGACGATGTATTGAATCGCGACGCAATTTGAGTGCTCCATCGTCATTAGGAGTCCCTGAACGGTACAATTAACTATCAGTTTCGCGTCGGATTCGAAAATCTAGACTCACAGGAGACAGACAACATGGAGCCCGAGGCGGCAGTATCCCCTTGGAGACAAGTCGGCTCGAATACGATGTATTGAATCTCGCCTCAATTTGAGTGTTTCATCGTCATTAGGAGGCGCTGAACGTTACAATTAACTATCATTTTTGCGTCGGATTCGAAAATCTAGATTTACAAGAGAACACCATAAGGTGCCCGAGGCAGCATTAGACCCTTGGAGACAAGTCGGCTGGAGGCCGATGTATTATATCTCGACGCAATTTGAGTGTTCCATCGGCATTAGGAGGCCCTGAACGTTACAGTTAACCATCATTTTAGCGTCGGATTCGAAAATCTACTAACAGGAGAAGGATCATATGGTGCACGAGACTGCAATATCCCCTTGGATACAAGTCGACTGGAGGTCGATGTATTGACTCTCGACGCAATTTGAGTGTTCCATCGTCATTAGGAATCCTTGAACGTTACAATTAACTATCATTTATGCGTCGGATTCGAAAATCTAGACTCACAGGAGACGGACCACATGGAGCCCGAGGCAGCAATAGACCCTTGGAGACAAGTTTGCTGGAGGACGCAATTTGAGTGTTCCATCGTCATTAGGAGGCCCTGAACGTGACAATTAACTATCAGTTTCGCGTCGGATTCGAAAATCTAGACTCACAGGAGACGGACCACATGGAGCCCGAGGCAGCAATAGACCCTTGGAGACAAGTTTGCTGGAGGACGCAATTTGAGTGTTCCATCGTCATTAGGAGGCCCTGAACGTTACAATTAACTATCAGTATTTCGTCGGATTCGAAAATCTAGACTCACTGGAGACGGATCATAAGGTGCCCGAAGCAGCAATATCCCCTTGGAGACCAGTCCGCTGGAGGACGATGTATTGAATCGCGACGCAATTTGAATGCTCCATCGTCATTAGGAGGCCCTGAACGGTACAATTAACTATCATTTTAGCGTCGGATTCGATAATCTAAACTCACAGGAGAACGACCATAAGGTGCCCGAGGCAGCAACAGACCCTTGGAGACAAGTCGGCTGGAGGCCGATGTATTGAATCTCGACGCAATTTGAGTGTTCCATCGGCATTAGGAGGCTCTGAACGTTACAGTTAACTATCATTTTAGCGTCGGATTCGAAAATCTACTAACAGGAGAAGGATCATATGGTGCACGAGACTGCAATATCCCCTTTGATACAAGTCGACTGGAGGTCGATGTATTGACTCTCGACGCAATTTGAGTGTTCCATCGTCTTTAGGAGTCCCTGAACGTTACAATTAACTATCATTTATGCGTCAATTCGAAAATCTAGACTCACAGGATAACGACCATAAGGTGCCCGAGGCAGCAATAGACCCTTGGAGACAAGTCGGCTGGAAACCGATGTATTGATTCTTGACGCAATTTGAGTGATCCACCGTCATTAGGAGGCCCTGAACGTTACAATTAACAATCATTTTAGCGTCGGATTCGAAAATCTACTCACAGGTGAAGTTCATACGGTGCTCGAGACAGCAATATCCCCTACGAGACAAGTCCGCTGGAGGCCGATGTATTGAATCTCGACGCAATTTGAGTGTTCCATCGTCATTAGGAGGCCCTGAACCTTACAATTAACTATCAGTTTCGCGTCGGATTCGAAAATCTAGACTCACAGGAGACAGACCACATGGAGCCCGAGGCGGCAGTATACCCTTGCAGACAAGTCGGCTGGAATACGATGTATTGAATCTCGACACAATTTGAGTGTTCCATCGCCATTAGGAGGCGTTGAACGTTACAGTTAACTATCTGCTTTGCGTCGGATACGAAAATCTAGACTCACTGGAGAACGACCATAAGGTGCCCGAAGCAGCAATAGACCCTTGGAGACAAGTCGGCTGGAGGACGATGTATTGAATCTCGTCGCAATTTGAGTGTTCCATCGTCATTAGGAGGCCCTGAACGTTACAATTAACTATCATTTTATCTTCGGATTCGACAATCTAGACTCACAGGAAAACGACCATAAGGTGCACGAGGCAACAATAGACCCTTGGAGACAAGTCGGCTGGAGGCCAATGTATTGAATATCGACGCAATTTGAGTGTTCCATCGTCATTAGGAGGCCCTGAACGTCACAATTAACTAGCAGTTTCGCGTCGGATTCGAAAATCTAGACTCACAGGAGACGGACCACAAGGAGCCCGAGGCAGCAATAGACCCTTGGAGACAAGTTTGCTGGAGGACGCAATTTGAGTGTTCCAACGTCATTAGGAGGCCCTGAACGTGACAATTAACTATCAGTTTCGGGTCGGATTCGAAAATCTAGACTCACAGGAGACGGACCACATGGAGCCCGAGGCAGCAATAGACCCTTGGAGACAAGTTTGCTGGAGGACGCAATTTGAGTGTTCCATCGTCATTAGGAGGCCCTGAACGTTACAATTAACTAACAGTATTTCGTCGGATTTGAAAATCTAGACTCACTGAAGACGGATCATAAGGTGCCCGAAGCAGCAATATCCCCTACGAGACAAGTCCGCTGGAGGCCGATGTATTGAATCTCGACGCAATTTGAGTGTTCCATCGTCATTAGGAGGCCCTGAACCTTACAATTAACTATCATTTTCGCGTCGGATTCGAAAATCTAGACTCACAGGAGACAGACCACATGGAGCCCGAGGCGGCAGTATCCCCTTGGAGACAAGTCGGCTGGAATACGATGTATTGAATCTCGACACAATTTGAGTGTTCCATCGCCATTAGGAGGCGCTGAAAGTTACAATTAACTATCTGGTTTGCGTCGGATACGAAAATCTAGACTCACTGGAGAACGACCATAAGGTGCCCGAAGCAGCAATGGACCCTTGGAGACAAGTTGGCTGGAGGACGATATATTAAATCTCGTCGCAATTTGAGTGTTCCATCGTCATTAGGAGGCCCTGAACGTTACAATTAACTATCATTTTATCATCGGATTCGACAATCTAGACTCACAGGAAAACGACCATAAGGTGACCGAGGCAACAATAGACCCTTGGAGACAAGTCGGCTGGAGGCCAATGTATTGAATATCGACGCAATTTGAGTGTTCCATCGTCATTAGGAGGCCCTGAACGTGACAATTAACTAGCAGTTTCGCGTCGGATTCGAAAATCTAGACTCACAGGAGACGGACCACATGGAGCCCGAGGCAGCAATAGACCCTTGGAGACAAGTTTGCTGGAGGACGCAATTTGAGTGTTCCAACGTCATTAGGAGGCCCTGAACGTGACAATTAACTATCAGTTTCGCATCGGATTCGAAAATCTAGACTCACAGGAGACGGACCACATGGAGCCGGAGGCAGCAATAGACCCTTGGAGACAAGTTTGCTGGAGGACGCAATTTGAGTGTTCCATCGTCATTAGGAGGCCCTGAACGGTACAATTAACTATCAGTTTCGCGTCGGATTCGAAAATCTAGGCTCACAGGAGACAGACAACATGGAGCCCGAGGCGGCAGTGTCCCCTTGGAGACAAGTCGGCTGTAATACGATGTATTGAATCTCGCCTCAATTTGAGTGTTCCATCGTCATTAGGAGGCGCTGAACGTTACAATTAACTATCTGTTTTGCGTCGGATACGAAAATCTAGACTCACTGGAGAACGACCATAAGGTGCCCTTGGAGACAAGTCGGCTGGAGGACGATGTATTAAATCTCGTCGCAATTTGAGTGTTCCATCGTCATTAGGAGGCCCTGATCGTTACAATTAACTATCATTTTATTGTCGGATTCGAAAATCTAGACTCACAGGAGAACGACCATAAGCTGCCCGAGGCAGCAATAGACCCTTGGAGACAAGTCGCCTGGAGGCCGATGTATTGAATCTCGACGCAATTTGAGTGTTCCATCGGCATTAGGAGGCGCTGAACGTTACAGTTAACTATCATTTTTGCGTCGGATTCGAAAATCTACTAACAGGCGAAGGATCATATGGTGCGCGAGACTGCAATATCCCCTTGGATACAAGTCGACTGGAGGTCGATGTATTGACTCTCGACGCAATTTGAGTGTTCCATCGTCATTAGGAGTCCCTGAACGTTACAATTAACTATCATTTATGCGTCGGATTCGAAAATCTAGACTCACAGGAGAACGACCATAAGGTGCCCGAGGCAGCAACAGACCATAGGAGACAAGTCGGCTGGAGGCCGATGTATTGAATCTCGACGCAATTTGAGTGTTCCATTGCCAATAGGAGGCACTAAACGTTACAATTAACTATCATTTTTGCGTTGGATTCGAAAATCTAGACTCACAGGAGAACGACCATAAGGTGCCCGAGGCAGCAATAGACCCTTGGAGACAAGTCGGCTAGAGGCCGATGTATTGAATCTCGACGCAATTTGAGTGTTCCATCGGCATCAGGAGGCCCTGAACGTTACAGTTAACTATCATTTTAGCATCGGATTCGAAAATCTACTGTCAGGAGAAGGATCATATGGTGCACGAGACTGCAATATCCCCTTGGATACAAGTCGACTGGAGGTCGATGTATTGACTCTCGACGCAATTTGAGTGTTCCATCGTCTTTAGGAGTCCCTGAACGTTACAATTAACTATCATTAATGCGTCGGATTCGAAAATCTAGACTCACAGGAGAACGACCATAAGGTGCCCGAGGCAGCAATAGACCCTTGGAGACAAGTCGGCTGTAGGCCGATTTATTGAATCTCGACGCAATTTGAGTGTTCCATCGGCATTAGGTGTCGCTGAACGTTACAGTTAACTATCATTTTAGCGTCGGATTCGAAAGTCTACTAACAGGAGAAGGATCATATGGTGCACGAGACTGCAGTATCCCCTTGGATACAAGTCGACTGGAGGTCGATGTATTAACTCTCGACGCAATTTGAGTGTTCCATCGTCATTAGGAGTCCCTGAACGTTACAATTAACTATCATTTATGCGTCGGATTCGAAAATCTAAACTCACAGGAGAACGGCCATAAGGTGCCCGAGGCAGCAACAGACCATAGGAGACAAGTCGGCTGGATTCCGATGTATTGAATCTCGACGCAATTTGAGTGTTCCATCGCCAATAGGAGGCCCTGAACGTTACAATTAACTATCATTTTTGCGTCGGATTCGAAAATCTAGACTTACAGGAGAACGACCATAAGGAGCCCGAGGCAGCAATAGACCCTTGGAGACAAGTCGGCTGGAGGCCGATGTATTGAATCTCAACGCAATTTGAGTGTTCCATCGGCATTACGAGGCCCTGAACGTTACAGTTAACTATCATTTTAGCGTCGGATTCGAAAATCTACTGACAGGAGAAGGATCATATGGTGCACGAGACTGCAATATACAATTTGATACAAGTCGACTGGGGGTCGATGTATTGACTCTCGACGCAATTTGAGTGTTCCATCGTCTTTAGGAGTCCCTGAACGTTACAATTAACTATCATTTATGCGTCGGATTCGAAAATCTAGACTCACAGGAGAACGACCATAAGGTGCCCGAGGCAACAATAGACCCTTGGAGACAAGTCGGCTGGAAACCGATGTATTGATTCTTGACGCAATTTGGGTGTTCCATCGTCATTAGGATTCCCTGAACGTTACAATTAACAATCATTTTAGCGTCGGATTCGAAAATCTACTCACAGGAGAAGTTCATACGGTGCTCGAGACAGCAATATCCCCTTGGAGACAAGTCCGCTGGTGGCCGATGTATTGAATCTCGACGCAATTTGAGTGTTCCATCGTCATTAGGAGGCCCTGAACCTTACAATTAACTATCAGTTTCGCGTCGGATTCGAAAATCTAAACTCATAGGAGAACGACCATAAGGTGCCCGAGGCAGCAACAGACCCTTGGAGACAAGTAAGGTGGAGGCCGATGTATTGAATCTCGACGCAATTTGAGTGTTCCATCGTCATTAGGAGGCCCTGAACGTTACAATTAACTATCATTTTATCATCGGATTCGAAAATCTAAACTCACAGGAGAACGACCATAAGGTGCCCGAGGCAGCAACAGACCCTTGGAGACAAGTCAGGTGGAGGCCGATGTATTGAATCTCGACGCAATTTGAGTGTTCCATCGTCATTAGGAGGCCCTGAACCTTACAATTAACTATCAGTTTCGCGTCGGATTCGAAAATCTAAACTCACAGGAGAACGACCATAAGGTGCCCGAGGCAGCAACAGACCCTTGGAGACAAGTCGGCTGGAGGCCGATGTATTGAATCTCGACGCAATTTGAGTGTTCCATCGGCATTAGGAGGCGCTGAACGTTACAATTAACAATCATTTTAGCGTCGGATTCGAAAATCTACTCACAGGTGAAGTGCATACGGTGCTCGAGACAGCAATATCGCCTACGAGACAAGTCGGCTGGAGGCCGATATATTGAATCTCGACGCAATTTGAGTGTTACATCGGCATTAGGAGGCCCTGAACGTTACAGTTAACTATCATTTTAGCGTCGGATTCGAAAATCTACTAACAGGAGAAGGATCATATGGTGCACGAGACTGCAATATCCCCGTGGATACAAGTCGACTGGAGGTCGATGTGTTGACTCTCGACGCAATTTGAGTGTTCCATCGTCTTTAGGAGTCCCTGAACGTTACAATTAACTATCATTTATGCGTCGGATTCGAAAATCTAGACACACAGGAGAACGACCATAAGGTGCCCGAGACAGCAATAGACCGTTGGAGACAAGTCGGCTGGAAACCGATCTATTGATTCTTGACGCAATTTGAGTGTGCCATCGTCATTAGGAGGCCCTGAACGTTACAATTAACAATCATTTCAGCGTCGGATTCGAAAATCTACTCACAGGAGAAGCTCATACGGTGCTCGAGACAGGAGTATCCCCTTGGAGACAAGTCCGCTGGAGGCCGATGTATTGAATCTCGACGCAATTTGAGTGTTCCATGGCCAATAGGAGGCCCTGAACGTTACAATTAACTATCATTTTGGCGTCGGATTCGAAAAACTAGACTCACAGGAGAACGACCATAAGGTGCCCGAGGCAGCAACAGACCCTTGGAGACAAGTCGGCTGGAGGCCGATGTATTGAATCTCGACGCAATTTGTGTGTTCCATCGGCATTAGGAGGCCCTGAACGTTACAGTTAACTATCATTTTAGCGTCGGATTCGAAAATCTACTAACAGGAGAAGGATCATATGGTGCACGAGACTGCAATATACCCTTGGATACAAGTCGACTGGAGGTCGATGTATTGACTCTCGACGCAATTTGAGTGTTCCATCGTTTTTAGAAGTCCTTGAACGTTACAATTAACCATCATTTATGCGTCGGATTCGAAAATCTAGACTCACAGGAGAACGACCATAAGGTGCCCGAGGCAGCAATAGACCCTTGGAGACAAGTCGGCTGGAAACCGATGTATTGATTCTTGACGCAATTTGAGTGTTCCATCGTCATTAGGAGGCCCTGAACGTTACAAGTAACAATCATTTTAGCGTCGGATTCGAAACTCTACTCACAGGAGAAGTTCATACGGTGCTCGAGACAGCAATATCCCCTTGGAGACAAGTCCGCTGGAGGCCGATGTATTGAATCTCGACGCAATTTGAGTGTTCCATCGTCAATAGGAGGCCCTGAACCTTACAATTAACTATCAGTTTCGGGTCGGATTCGATAATCTAAACTCACAGGAGAACGACCATAAGGTGCACGAGGCAGCAACAGACCCTTGGAGACAAGACGGCTGGAGGCCGATGTATTGAATCTCGACGCAATTTGAGTGTTCCATCGGCATTAGGAGGCGCTGAACGTTACAATTAACAATCATTTTAGCGTCGGATTCGAAAATCTACTCACAGGTGAAGTTCATACGGTGCTCGAGACAGCAATATCCCCTACGAGACAAGTCCGCTGGAGGCCGATGTATTGAATCTCGACGCAATTTGAGTGCTCCATCGTCATTAGGAGGCCCTGAACCTTACAATTAACTATCAGTTTCGCGTCGGATTCGAAAATCTAAACTCACAGGAGAACGACCATATGGTGCCCGAGGCAGCAACAGACCCTTGGAGACAAGTCGGCTGGAGGCCGATGTATTGATTCTCGACGCAATTTGAGTGTTCCATCGGCATTAGGAGGCGCTGAACGTTACAGGTAACTATCATTTTAGCGTCGGATTCGAAAATCTACTAACAGGAGAAGGATCATATGGTGCACGAGATTGCAATATCCCCTTGGATACAAGTCGACTGGAGGTCGATGTATTGACTCTCGACGCAATTTGAGTGTTCCATCGTCATTAGGAGTCCCTGAACGTTACAATTAACTATCATTTGTGCGTCGGATTCGAAAATCTAGACTCACAAGAGAACGACCATAAGGTGCCCGAGGCAGCAACAGACCATAGGAGACAAGTCGGCTGGAGGCCGATGTATTGAATCTCGACGCAATTTGAGTGTTCCATTGCCAAGAGGAGGCCCTGGACGTTACAATTAACTATCATTTTTGCGTCGGATTCGAAAATCTAGACTCACAGGAGACGACCATAAGGTGCCCGAGGCAGCAATAGACCATTGGAGACAAGTCGGCTGGAGGCCGATGTATTGAATCTCGACCCAATTTGAGTGTTCCATCGGCATTAGGAGGCCCTCAACGTTACAGTTAACTATCATTTTAGCGTCGGATTTGAAAATCTACTAACAGGAGAAGGATCATATGGTGCACGAGACTGCAATATACCCTTGGATACAAGTCGACTGGAGGTCGATGTATTGACTCTCGACGCAATTTGAGTGTTCCATCGTCTTTAGGAGTCCCTGAAAGTTACAATTAACTATCATTTATGCGTCGGATTCGAAAATCTAGACTCACAGGAGATCGACCATAAGGTGCCCGAGGCAGCATTAGACCCTTGGAGACAAGTCGGCTGGAATCCGATGTATTGATTCTTGACGCAATTTGAGTGTTCCATCGTCATTAGGAGGCCCTGAACGTTACAATTAACAATCATTTTAGCGTCGGATTCGAAAATCTACTTACAGGAGAAGCTCATACGGTGCTCGAGACAGCAATATCCCCTTGGAGACAAGTCCGCTGGAGGCCGATGTATTGAATCTCGACGCAATTTGAGTGTTCCATCGTCATTAGGAGGCCCTGAACTTTACAATTAACTATCAGTTTCGCGTCGGATTCGAACATCTAAACTCACAGGAGAAGGACCATAAGGTGCCCGAGGCAGCAACAGACCCTTGGAGACAAGTCGGCAGGAGGCCGATGTATTGAATCTCGACGCAATTTGAGTGTTCCATCGGCATTAGGAGGCGCTGAACGTTACAGTTAACTATCATTTTAGCGTCGGATTCGAAAATCTACTAACAGGAGAAGGATCATATGGTGCACGAGACTGCAATATCCCCTTGGATACAAGTCGACTGGAGGTCGATGTATTGACTCTCGACGCATTTTGTATTTTGTGTGTTCCATCGTCATTAGGAGTCCCTGAACGTTACAATTAACTATCATTTATGCGTCGGATTCGAAAATCTAGACTCACAGGAGAACGACCATAAGGTGCCCGAGGCAGCAACAGACCATAGGAGACAAGTCGGCTGGAGGCCGATGTATTGAATCTCGACGCAATTTGAGTGTTCCATCGTCATTAGGAGGCCCTGAACGTTAAAATAAACAATCATTTTAGCGTCGGATTCGAAACTCTACTCACAGGAGAAGTTCATACGGTGCTCGAGACAGCAATATCCCCTTGGAGACAAGTCCGCTGGAGGCCGATGTATTGAATCTCGACGCAATTTGAGTGTTCCATCGTCATTAGGAGGCCCTGAATCTTACAATTAACTATCAGTTTCGCGTCGGATTCGAGAATCTAAACTCACAGGAGAACGACCATAAGGTGCCCGAGGCAGCAACAGACCCTTGGATACAAGTCGGGTGGAGGCCGATGTATTGTATCTCGACGCAATTTGAGTGTTCCATCGTCATTAGAAGGCCCTGAACGTTACAATTAAGTATCATTTTTGCGTCGGATTCGAAAATCTAGACTCACAGGAGAACGACCATAAGGTGCCCGAGGCAGCAATAGACCCTTGGAGACAATTCGGCTGGAGGACGATGTATTGAATCTCGTCGCAATTTGAGTGTTCCATCGTCATTAGGAGGCCCTGAACCTTACAATTAACTATCATTTTATCGTCGGATTCGAAAATCTAGACTCACAGGAGAACGACCATTTGGTGCCCGAGGTAGCAATAGACCCTTGGAGACAAGTCGGCTGGAGGCCGATGTTATGAATCTCGACGCAATTTGAGTGTTCCATCGGCATTAGGAGGCCCTGAACGTTACAGTTAACTATGATTTTAGCGTCGGATTCGAAAATCTACTAACAGGAGAAGGATCATATGGTGCACGAGACTGCAATATCCCCTTGGATACATGTCGACTGGAGGTCGATGTATTAACTCTCGACGCAATTTGAGTGTTCCATCGTCTTTAGGAGTCCCTGAACGTTACAATTAACTATCATTTATGCGTCGGATTCGAAAATCTAGACTCACAGGAGAACGAGCATAAGATGCCCGAGACAGCAATAGAACCTTGGAGACAAGTCGTCTGGAAACCGATGTATTGATTCTTGACGCAATTTGAGTGTTCCATTGTCATTAGGAGGCCCTGAACGTTACAATTAACAATCATTTCAGCGTCGGATTCGAAAATCTACTCACAGGAGAAGTTCATACGGTGCTCGAGACAGCAATATCCCCTTGGAGACAAGTCCGCTGGAGGCCGATGTATTGAATCTCGACGCAATTTGAGTGTTCCATCGCCAATAGAAGGCCCTGAACGTTACAATTAACTATCATTTTTGCGTCGGATTCGAAATTCTAGACTCACAGGAGAATGACCACAAGGTGCCCGAGGCAGCAATAGACCCTTGGAGACAAGTCGGCTGGAGGCCGATGTATTGAATCTCAACGCAATTTGAGTGTTCCATTGGCATTAGGAGGCCCCGAACGGTACAGTTAACTATCATTTTAGCGTCGGATTCGAAAATCTACTAACAGGAGAAGGATCATATGGTGCACGAGACTGCAATATACCCTTTATACAAGTCGACTGGAGGTCGATGTATTGATTCTCGACGCAATTTGAGTGTTCCATCGTCTTTAGGAGTCCCTGAACGTTACAATTAACTATCATTTATGCGTCGGATTCGAAAATCTAGACTCACAGGATAACGACCATAAGGTGCCCGAGGCAACAACAGACCCTTGGAGACAAGTCGGCTGGAGGCCGATGTATTGAATCTCGACGCAGTTTGAGTGTTCCATCGTCATTTCAAGGCCCTGAAAGTTACAATTAACTATCATTAATGCGTCGGATTCGAAAATCTAGACTCACAGGAGAACGACCATAAGGTGCCCGAGGCAGCAATAGACCCTTGGAGACAAGTCGGCTGTAGGCCGATTTATTGAATCTCGACGCAATTTGAGTGTTCCATCGGCATTAGGTGTCGCTGAACGTTACAGTTAACTATCATTTTAGCGTCGGATTCGAAAGTCTACTAACAGGAGAAGGATCATATGGTGCACGAGACTGCAGTATCCCCTTGGATACAAGTCGACTGGAGGTCGATGCATTAACTCTCGACGCAATTTGAGTGTTCCATCGTCATTAGGAGTCCCTGAACGTTACAATTAACTATCATTTATGCGTCGGATTCGAAAATCTAAACTCACAGGAGAACGGCCATAAGGTGCCCGAGGCAGCAACACACCATAGGAGACAAGTCGGCTGGATTCCGATGTATTGAATCTCGACGCAATTTGAGTGTTCCATCGCCAATAGGAGGCCCTGAACGTTACAATTAACTATCATTTTTGCGTCGGATTCGAAAATCTAGACTTACAGGAGAACGACCATAAGGAGCCCGAGGCAGCAATAGACCCTTGGAGACAAGTCGGCTGGAGGCCGATGTATTGAATCTCGACGCAATTTGAGTGTTCCATCGGCATTACGAGGCCCTGAACGTTACAGTTAACTATCATTTTAGCGTCGGATTCGAAAATCTACTAACAGGAGAAGGATCATATGGTGCACGAGACTGCAATATACAATTGGACACAAGTCGACTGGGGGTCGATGTATTGACTCTCGACGCAATTTGAGTGTTCCATCGTCTTTAGGAGTCCCTGAACGTTACAATTAACTATCATTTATGCGTCGGATTCGAAAATCTAGACTCACAGGAGAACGACCATAAGGTGCCCGAGGCAGCAATAGACCCTTGGAGACAAGTCGGCTGGAAACCGATGTATTGATTCTTGACGCAATTTGGGTGTTCCATCGTCATTAGGATTCCCTGAACGTTACAATTAACAATCATTTTAGCGTCGGATTCGAAACTCTACTCACAGGAGAAGTTCATACGGTGCTCGAGACAGCAATATCCCCTTGGAGACAAGTCCGCTGGAGGCCGATGTATTGAATCTCGACGCAATTTGAGTGTTCCATCGTCATTAGGAGGCCCTGAACCTTACAATCAACTATCAGTTTCGCGTCGGATTCGAAAATCTAAACTCATAGGAGAACGACCATAAGGTGCCCGAGGCAGCAACAGACCCTTGGAGACAAGTCGGCTGGAGGCCGATGTATTGAATCTCGACGCAATTAGAGTGTTCCATCGGCATTAGGAGGCGCTGAACGTTACAATTAACAATCATTTTAGCGTCGGATTCGAAAATCTACTCACAGGTGAAGTGCATACGGTGCTCGAGACAGCAATATCGCCTACGAGACAAGTCCGCTGGAGGCCGATGTATTGAATCTCGACGCAATTTCAGTGTTCCATCGTCATTAGGAGGCCCTGAACCTTACAATTAACTATCAGTTTCGCGTCGGATTCGAAAATCTAAACTCAAAGGAGAACGACCATAAGGTGCCCGAGGCAGCAACAGACCCTTGGAGACAAGTAAGGTGGAGGCCGATGTATTGAATCTCGACGCAATTTGAGTGTTCCATCGTCATTAGAAGGCCCTGAACGTTACAATTAACTATCATTTTTGCGTCGGATTCGAAAATGTAGACTCACAGGAGAACGACCATAAGGTGCCCGAGGCAGCAATAGACCCTTGGAGACAAGTCGGCTGGAGGACGATGTATTGAATCTCGTCGCAATTTGAGTGTTCCATCGTCATTAGGAGGCCCTGAACGTTACAATTAACTATCATTTTATCATCGGATTCGAAAATCTAAACTCACAGGAGAACGACCATAAGGTGCCCGAGGCAGCAACAGACCCTTGGAGACAAGTCAGGTGGAGGCCGATGTATTGAATCTCGACGCAATTTGAGTGTTCCATCGTCATTAGGAGGCCCTGAACCTTACAATTAACTATCAGTTTCGCGTCGGATTCGAAAATCTAAACTCACAGGAGAACGACCATAAGGTGCCCGAGGCAGCAACAGACCCTTGGAGACAAGTCGGCTGGAGGCCGATGTACTGAATCTCGACGCAATTTGAGTGTTCCATCGGCATTAGGAGGCGCTGAACGTTACAATTAACAATCATTTTAGCGTCGGATTCGAAAATCTACTCACAGGTGAAGTGCATTCGGTGCTCGAGACAGCAATATCGCCTACGAGACAAGTCGGCTGGAGGCCGATATATTGAATCTCGACGCAATTTGAGTGTTACATCGGCATTAGGAGGCCCTGAACGTTACAGTTAACTATCATTTTAGCGTCGGATTCGAAAATCTACTAGCAGGAGAAGGATCATATGGTGCACGAGACTGCAATATCCCCGTGGATACAAGTCGACTGGAGGTCGATGTGTTGACTCTCGACGCAATTTGAGTGTTCCATCGTCTTTAGGAGTCCCTTAACGTTACAATTAACTATCATTTATGCGTCGGATTCGAAAATCTAGACACACAGGAGAACGACCATAAGGTGCCCGAGACAGCAATAGACCGTTGGAGACAAGTCGGCTGGAAACCGATCTATTGATTCTTGACGCAATTTGAGTGTGCCATCGTCATTAGGAGGCCCTGAACGTTACAATTAACAATCATTACAGCGTCGGATTCGAAAATCTACTCACAGGAGAAGCTCATACGGTGCTCGAGACAGGAATATCCCCTTGGAGACAAGTCCGCTGGAGGCCGATGTATTGAATCTCGACGCAATTTGAGTGTTCCATGGCCAATAGGAGGCCCTGAACGTTACAATTAACTATCATTTTTGCGTCGGATTCGAAAAACTAGACTCACAGGAGAACGACCATAAGGTGCCCGAGGCAGCAACAGACCCTTGGAGACAAGTCGGCTGGAGGCCGATGTATTGAATCTCGACGCAATTTGTGTTCCATCGGCATTAGGAGGCCCTGAACGTTACAGTTAACTATCATTTTAGCGTCGGATTCGAAAATCTACTAACAGGAGAAGGATCATATGGTGCACGAGACTGCAATATACCCTTGGATACAAGTCGACTGGAGGTCGATGTATTGACTCTCGACGCAATTTGAGTGTTCCATCGTTTTTAGAAGTCCCTGAACGATACAATTAACTATCATTTATGCGTCGGATTCGAAAATCTAGACTCACAGGAGAACGACCATTAGGTGCCCGAGGCAGCAATAGACCCTTGGAGACAAGTCGGCTGGAAACCGATGTATTGATTCTTGACGCAATTTGAGTGTTCCATCGTCATTAGGAGGCCCTGAACGTTACAAGTAACAATCATTTTAGCGTCGGATTCGAAACTCTACTCACAGGAGAAGTTCATACGGTGCTCGAGACAGCAATATCCCCTTGGAGACAAGTCCGCTGGAGGCCGATGTATTGAATCTCGACGCAATTTGAGTGTTCCATCGTCAATAGGAGGCCCTGAACCTTACAATTAACTATCAGTTTCGGGTCGGATTCGATAATCTAAACTCACAGGAGAACGACCATAAGGTGCACGAGGCAGCAACAGACCCTTGGAGACAAGACGGCTGGAGGCCGATGTATTGAATCTCGACGCAATTGGAGTGTTCCATCGGCATTAGGAGGCGCTGAACGTTACAATTAACAATCATTTTAGCGTCGGATTCGAAAATCTACTCACAGGTGAAGTTCATACGGTGCTCGAGACAGCAATATCCCCTACGAGACAAGTCCGCTGGAGGCCGATGTATTGAATCTCGACGCAATTTGAGTGCTCCATCGTCATTAGGAGGCCCTGAACCTTACAATTAACTATCAGTTTCGCGTCGGATTCGAAAATCTAAACTCACAGGAGAACGACCATATGGTGCCCGAGGCAGCAACAGACCCTTGGAGACAAGTCGGCTGGAGGCCGATGTATTGATTCTCGACGCAATTTGAGTGTTCCATCGGCATTAGGAGGCGCTGAACGTTACAGGTAACTATCATTTTAGCGTCGGATTCGAAAATCTACTAACAGGAGAAGGATCATATGGTGCACGAGATTGCAATATCCCCTTGGATACAAGTCGACTGGAGGTCGATGTATTGACTCTCGACGCAATTTGAGTGTTCCATCGTCATTAGGAGTCCCTGAACGTTACAATTAACTATCATTTGTGCGTCGGATTCGAAAATCTAGACTCACAAGAGAACGACCGTAAGGTGCCCGAGGCAGCAACAGACCATAGGAGACAAGTCGGCTGGAGGCCGATGTATTGAATCTCGACGCAATTTGAGTGTTCCATTGCCAAGAGGAGGCCCTGGACGTTACAATTAACTATCATTTTTGCGTCGGATTCGAAAATCTAGACTCACAGGAGACGACCATAAGGTGCCCGAGGCAGCAATAGACCATTGGAGACAAGTCGGCTGGAGGCCGATTTATTGAATCTCGACCCAATTTGAGTGTTCCATCGGCATTAGGAGGCCCTCAACGTTACAGTTAACTATCATTTTAGCGTCGGATTTGAAAATCTACTAACAGGAGAAGGATCATATGGTGCACGAGACTGCAATATACCCTTGGATACAAGTCGACTGGAGGTCGATGTATTGACTCTCGACGCAATTTGAGTGTTCCATCGTCTTTAGGAGTCCCTGAAAGTTACAATTAACTATCATTTATGCGTCGGATTCGAAAATCTAGACTCACAGGAGAACGACCATAAGGTGCCCGAGGCAGCATTAGACCCTTGGAGACAAGTCGGCTGGAAACCGATGTATTGATTCTTGACGCAATTTGAGTGTTCCATCGTCATTAGGAGGCCCTGAACGTTACAATTAACAATCATTTTAGCGTCGGATTCGAAAATCTACTTACAGGAGAAGCTCATACGGTGCTCGAGACAGCAATATCCCCTTGGAGACAAGTCCGCTGGAGGCCGATGTATTGAATCTCGACGCAATTTGAGTGTTCCATCGTCATTAGGAGGCCCTAAACTTTACAATTAACTATCAGTTTCGCGTCGGATTCGAAAATCTAAACTCACAGGAGAAGGACCATAAGGTGCCCGAGGCAGCAACAGACCCTTGGAGACAAGTCGGCAGGAGGCCGATGTATTGAATCTCGACGCAATTTGAGTGTTCCATCGGCATTAGGAGGCCCTGAAACTTACAATTAACTATCATTTTATCGTCGGATTCGAAAATCTAGACTCACAGGAGAACGACCATAAGGTGCCCGAGGCAGCAATAGACCCTTGGAGACAAGTCGGCTGGAGGACGATGTATTGAATCTCGTCGCAATTTGAGTGTTCCATCGTCATTAGGAGGCCCTGAACCTTACAATTAACTATCATTTTATCGTCGGATTCGAAAATCTAGACTCACAGGAGAACGACCATTTGGTGCCCGAGGTAGCAATAGACCCTTGGAGACAAGTCGGCTGGAGGCCGATGTTATGAATCTCAACGCAATTTGAGTGTTCCATCGGCATTAGGAGGCCCTGAACGTTACAGTTAACTATCATTTTAGCGTCGGATTCGAAAATCTACTAACAGGAGAAGGATCATATGGTGCACGAGACTGCAATATCCCCTTGGATACATGTCGACTGGAGTTCGATGTATTAACTCTCGACGCAATTTGAGTGTTCCATCGTCTTTAGGAGTCCCTGAACGTTACAATTAACTATCATTTATGCGTCGGATTCGAAAATCTAGACTCACAGGAGAACGAGCATAAGATGCCCGAGACAGCAATAGAACCTTGGAGACAAGTCGGCTGGAAACCGATGTATTGATTCTTGACGCAATTGGAGTGTTCCATTGTCATTAGGAGGCCCTGAACGTTACAATTAACAATCATTTCGGCGTCGGATTCGAAAATCTACTCACAGGAGAAGTTCATACGGTGCTCGAGACAGCAATATCCCCTTGGAGACAAGTCCGCTGGAGGCCGATGTATTGAATCTCGACGCAATTTGAGTGTTCCATCGCCAATAGAAGGCCCTGAACGTTACAATTAACTATCATTTTTGCGTCGGATTCGAAAATCTAGACTCACAGGAGAACGACTATAAGGTGCCCGAGGCAGCAATAGACCCTTGGAGACAAGTCGGATGGAGGTCGATGTATTGACTCTCGACGCAATTTGAGTGTTCCATCGTCTTTAGGAGTCCCTGAACGTTACAATTAACTATCATTTATGAGTCGGATTCGAAAATCTAGACTCACAGGATAACGGCCATAAGGTGCCCGAGGCAACAACAGACCCTTGGAGACAAGTCGGCTGGAGGCCGATGTATTGAATCTCGACGCAGTTTGAGTGTTCCATCGTCATTACAAGGCCCTGAACGTTACAATTAACTATCATTTTTGCGTCGGATTCGAAAATCTAGACTCACAGGAGAACGACCATAAGGTGCCCGAGGCAGCAATAGACCCTTGGAGACAAGTCGGATGGAGGCCGATGTAATGAATCTCGACGCAATTTGAGTGTTCCATCGTCATTAGGAGGCCCTAAACGTTACAATTAACTATCATTTTTGCGTCGGATTCGATAATCTAAACTCACAGGAGAACGACCATAAGGTGCGCGAGGCAGCAACAGACCCTTGGAGACAAGTCGGCTGGAGGCCGATGTATTGAATCTCGACGCAATTTGATTGTTCCATCGCCAATAGGAGGCACTAAACGTTACAATTAACTATCATTTTTGCGTCGGATTCGAAAATCTAGACTCACAGGAGAACGACCATAAGGTGCCCGAGGCAGCAATAGACCCTTGGAGACAAGTCGGCTGGAAACCGATGTATTGATTCTTGACGCAATTTGAGTGTTCATCGTCATTAGGAGGCCCTGAATGTTAAAATTAACAATCATTTTAGCGTCGGATTCGAAACTCTACTCACAGGAGAAGTTCATACGGTGCTCGAGACAACAATATCCCCCTGGAGACAAGTCCGCTGGAGGCCGATGTATTGAATCTCGACGCAATTTTAGTGTTCCATCGTCATTAGGAGGCCCTGAACCTTACAATTAACTATCAGTTTCCTGTCGGATTCGAAAATCTAAACTCACAGGAGAACGACCATAAGGTGCCCGAGGCAGCAACAGACCCTTGGAGACAAGTCGGGTGGAGGACGATGTATTGAATCTCGACGCAATTTGAGTGTTCCATCGTCATTAGAAGGCCCTGAACGTTACATATAACTATCATTTTTGCGTCGGATTCGAAAATCTAGACTCACAGGAGAACGAACATAAGGTGCCCGAGGCAGCAATAGACCCTTGGAGACAAGTCGGCTGGAGGACGATGTATTAAAACTCGTCGCAATTTGAGTGTTCCATCGTCATTAGGAGGCCCTGAACCTTACAATTAACTATCATTTTATCGTCGGATTCGAAAATCTAGACATACAGGAGAACGACCATTTGGTGCCCGAGGTAGCAATAGACCCTTGGAGACAAGTCGGCTGGAGGCCGATGTTTTGAATCTCGACGCAATTTGAGTGTTCCATCGGCATTAGGAGGCCCTGAACGTTACAGTTAACTATCATTTTAGCGTCGGATTCGAAAATCTACTAACAGGAGAAGGATCATATGGTGCACGAGACTGCAATATCCCCTTGGATACAAGTCGACTGGAGGTCGATGTATTGACTCTCGACGCAATTTGAGTGTTCCATCGTCTTTAGGAGTCCCTGAACGTTACAATTAACTATCATTTATGCGTCGGATTCGAAAATCTAGACTCACAGGAGAACGAGCATAAGGTGCCCGAGACAGCAATAGACCCTTGGAGACAAGTCGGCTGGAAACCGATGTATTGATTCTTGACGCAATTTGAGTGTTCCATCGTCATTAGGAGGCCCTGAACGTTACAATTAACAATCATTTCAGCGTCGGATTCGAAAATCTACTCACAGGTGATGTTCATACGGTGCTCGAGACAGCAATATCCACTTGGAGACAAGTCCGCTGGAGGCCGATGTATTGAATCTCGACGCAATTTGAGTGTTCCATCGCCAATAGAAGGCCCTGAACGTTACAATTAACTATCATTTTTGCGTCGGATTCGAAAATCTAGACTCACAGGAGAACGACCATAAGGTGCCCGAGGCAGCAATAGACCCTTGGAGACAAGTCGGCTGGAGGCCGATGTATTGAATCTCGACGCAATTTGAGTGTTCCATCGGCATTAGGAGGCCCTGAACGTTACAGTTAACTATCATTTTAGCGTCGGATTCGAAAATCTACTAACAGGAGAAGGATCATATGGTGCACAAGACTGCAATATACCCTTTATACAAGTCGACTGGAGGTCGATGTATTGACTCTCGACGCAATTTGAGTGTTCCATCGTCTTTAGGAGCCCTTGAACGTTACAATTAACTATCATTTATGCGTCGGATTCGAAAATCTAGACTCACAGGATAACGACCATAAGGGGCCCGAGGCAACAACAGACCCTTGGAGACAAGTCGGCTGGAGGCCAATGTATTGAATCTCGACGCAATTTAAGTGTTCCATCGTCATTACATGGCCCTGAACGTTACAATTAACTATCATTTATGTGTCGGATTCGAAAATCTAGACTCACAGGAGAACGACCATAAGGTGCCCGAGGCAGCAATAGACCCTTGGAGACAAGTCGAATGGAAACCGATGTATTGATTCTTGACGCAATTTGAGTGTTCCATCGTCATTAGGAGGCCCTGAACGTTACAATTAACAATCATTTTAGCATCGGAATCGAAAATCTACTCACAGGAGAAGTTCATACGGTGCTCAAGACAGCAATATCCCCTTGGAGACAAGTCCGCTGGAGGCCGATGTATTGAATCTCGACGCAATTTGAGTGTTCCATCGTTATTAGGAGGCCCTGAACCTTACAATTAACTATCAGTTTCGCGTCGGATTCGAAAATCTAAACTCACAGGAGAACGACCATAAGGTGCCTGAGGCAGCAACAGACCCTTGGAGAAAAGTCGGCTGGAGGCCGATGTGTTGAATCTCGACGCAATTTGAGTGTTCCATCGGCATTAGGAGGCCCTGAACGTTACAGTTAACTATCATTTTAGCGTCGGATTCGAAAATCTACTAACAGGAGAAGGATAATATATTGCACGAGACTGCAATATCCCTTTGGATCCAAGTCGACTGGAGGCCGATGTATTGACTCTCGACGCAATTTGAGTGTTCCATCGTCATTAGGAGTCCCTGAACGTTACAATTAACTATCATTTATGCGTCAGATTCGAAAATCTAGACTCACAGGAGAACGACCATTTGGTGCCCGAGGCAGCAATAAACCCTTGGAGACAAGCCGGCTGGAGGTCGATGTATTGACTCTCGACGCAATTTGAGTGTTCCATCGTCTTTAGGAGGCCCTCAACGTTACAATTAACTATCATTTATGCGTCGGATTCGAAAATCTAGACTCACAGGAGAACGAGCATAAGGTGCCCGAGACAGCAATAGACCCTTGGAGACAAGTCGGCTGGAAACCGATGCATTGATTCTTGACGCAATTTGAGTGTTCCATCGTCATTAGGAGGCCCTGAACGTTACAATTAACAATCATTTTAGCATCGGAATCGAAAATCTACTCACAGGAGAAGTTCATACGGTGCTCGAGACAGCAATATCCCCTTGGAGACAAGTCCGCTGGAGGCCGATGTATTGAATCTCGACGCAATTTGAGTGTTCCATCGTTATTAGGAGGCCCTGAACCTTACAATTAACTATCAGTTTCGCGTCGGATTCGAAAATCTAAACTCACAGGAGAACGACCATAAGGTGCCTGAGGCAGCAACAGACCCTTGGAGAAAAGTCGGCTGGAGGCCGATGTGTTGAATCTCGACGCAATTTGAGTGTTCCATCGGCATTAGGAGGCCCTGAACGTTACAGTTAACTATCATTTTAGCGTCGGATTCGAAAATCTACTAACAGGAGAAGGATCATATATTGCACGAGACTGCAATATACCCTTTATACAAGTCGGCTGGAGGTCGATGTATTGACTCTCTACGCAATTTGAGTGTTCCATCGTCTTTAGGAGCCCCTGCACGTTACAATTAACTATCATTTATGCGTCGGATTCGAAAATCTAGACTCACAGGATAACGACCATCAGGTGCCCGAGGCAACAACAGACAATTGGAGACAAGTCGGCTGGAGGCCGATGTACTGAATCTCGACGCAATTTGAGTGTTCCATCGTCATTACAAGGCCCTGAACGTTACAATTAACTATCATTTTTGCGTCGGATTCGAAAATCTAGACTCACAGGAGAACGACCATAAGGTGCCCGAGGCAGCAATAGACCCTTGGAGACAAGTCGGAACGAGGCCGATGTATTGAATCTCGACGCAATTTGAGTGTTCCATCGTCATTAGGAGGCCCTAAACGTTACAATTAACTATCATTTTTGCGTCGGATTCGATAATCTAAACTCACAGGAGAACGACCATACGGTGCCCGAGGCAACAACAGACCCTTGGAGACAAGTCGGCTGGAGGCCGATGTATTGAATCTCGACGCAATTTGAGTATTCCATCGTCATTACATGGCCCTGAACGTTACAATTAACTATCATTTACGCGTCGGATTCGATAATCTAGACTCACAGGAGAACGACCATAAGGTGCCCGAGGCAGCAATAGACCCTTGGAGACAAGTCGAATGGAAACCGATGTATTGATTCTTGACGCAATTTGAGTGTTCCATCGTCATTAGGAGGCCCTGAACGTTACAATTAACAATCATTTTAGCATCGGAATCGAAAATCTACTCACAGGAGAAGTTCATACGGTGCTCGAGACAGCAATATCCCCTTGGAGACAAGTCCGCTGGAGGCCGATGTATTGAATCTCGACGCAATTTGAGTGTTCCATCGTCATTAGGAGGCCCTGAACCTTACAATTAACTATCAGTTTCGCGTCGGATTCGAAAATTTAAACTCACAGGAGAACGACCATAAGGTGCCAGAGGCAGCAACAGACCCTTGGAGAAAAGTCGGCTGGAGGCCGATGTGTTGAATCTCGACGCAATTTGAGTGTTCCATCGGCATTAGGAGGCCTTGAACGTTACAGTTAACTATCATTTTAGCGTCGGATTCGAAAATCTACTAACAGGAGAAGGATCATATATTGCACGAGACTGCAATATCCCTTTGGATCCAAGTCGACTGGAGGCCGATGTATTGACTCTCGACGCAATTTGAGTGTTCCATCGTCGTTAGGAGTCCCTGAATGTTACAATTAACTATCATTTATGCGTCGGATTCGAAAATCTAGACTCTCAGGAGAACGACCATTTGGTGCCCGAGGCAGCAATAGACCCTTGGAGCCAAGTCGGCTGGAGGTCGATGTATTGAATCTCGACTCAATTTGTGTGCTCCGTCGTCATTAGGAGGCCCTGAACGTTACAATTGACTATGAGTTTTGCGTCGGATCCGAAAACGTAGAATCACCGGAGACGGACCGTGTTGTGCCCGAGGCAGCGATATCCCCTTGGAGACAAGCCGGCTGGAGGCCGATGTATTAAATCTCGACGCAATTTGAGTGTTCCATCGTCATTAGAAGGCCCTGAACGTTACAATTAACTCTCATTTTTGCGTCGGATTCGAAAATCTAGACTCACAGGAGAACGACCATAAGGTGCCCGAGGCAGCAATAGACCCTTGGATACAAGTCGGCTGGAGGCCGATGTATTGAATCTCGACGCAATTTGAGTCTTCCATCGTCATTAGAAGGCCCTGAACGTTACAATTAACTATCATTTTTGCGTCGGATTCGAAAATCTAGACTCACAGGAGAAGGATCATATGGTGCCCGAGACAGCAATATCCCCTTGGAGACAAGTCCGCTGGAGGCCGATGTATTGAATCTCGACGCAATTTGAGTGTTCCATCGTCATTAGGAGGTCCTGAACCTTACAATTAACTATCATTTTATCGTCGGATTCGAAAATCTAGACTCACAGGAGAACGACAATAAGGTGCCCGAGGCAGCAACAGACCCTTGGAGACAAGTCGGCTGGAGGCCGATGTATTGAATCACGACGCAATTTGAGTGTTCCATCGGCATTAGGAGGCCCTGAACGTTACAACTAACTATCATTTTTGCGTCGGATTTGAAAATCTAGACTCACAGGAGAACGACCATAAGGTGCCCGAGGCAGCAATATCCCCTTCGAGACAAATCAGCTGGAGGACGATGTATTGAATCTCGACGCAATTTGAGAGTTCTATCGTCATCAGGAGGCGCTGAACGTTACAATTAACTATCATTTTTGCGTCGGATTCGAAAATCTAGACTCACAGCAGAAGGATAATATGGTGCCCGAGACAGCAATATCCCCTTGTAGACAAGTCCGCTGTGGGCCGATGTATTGAATCTCGACGCAATTTGAGTGTTCTATCGTCATTAGAAGGCCCTGAAGCTTACAATTAACTATCAGTTTCGCGTCGGATTCGAAAATCTATACTCACAGGAGAATGACCATAAGGTGCCCGAGGCAGCAACAGACCCTTGGAGACAAGTCGGCTGGAGGCCGATGTATTGAATCTCGACGCAATTTGAGTGTTCCATCGTCATTACAAGGCCCTGAACGTTACAATTAACTATCATTTTTGCGTCGGATTCGAAAATCTAGACTCACAGGAGAACGACCATAAGGTGCCCGAGGCAGCAATAGACCCTTGGAGACAAGTCGGCTGGAGGCCGATGTATTGAATCTCGACGCAATTTGAGTGTTCGATCGGCATTAGGAGGCCCTGAACGTTACAGTTAACTATCATTTTAGGGTCGGATTCGTAAAATCTACTAACAGGAGAAGGATCATATGGTGCACGAGACTGCAATATCCCCTTGGATACAAGTCGACTGGAGGTCGATGTATTGACTCTCGACGCAATTTGAGTGTTCCATCGGCATTAGGAGTCCCTGAACGTTACAATTAACTATCATTTATGCGTCTGATTCGAAAATCTAGACTCACAGGAGAACAACCATTTGGTGCCCGAGGCAGTAATAGACCCTTGGAGACAAGTCGGCTGGAGGTCGATGTATTGAATCTCGACTCAATTTGTGTGCTCCGTCGTCGTTAGGAGGCCCTGAACGTTACAATTGACTATGAGTTTTTCGTCGGATTCGAAAACGTAGAATCACCGGAGACGGACCATGTTGTGCCCGAGGCAGCGATATCCCCTTGGAGACAAGCCGGCTGGAGGCCGATGTATTGAATCTCGACGCAGTTTGAGTGTTCCATCGTCATTAGAAGGCCCTGAACGTTACAATTAACTCTCATTTTTGCGTCGGATTCGAAAATCTAGACTCACAGGAGAACGACCATAAGGTGCCCGAGGCAGCACTAGACTCTTGGAGACAAGTCGGCTGGAGGCGGATGTATTGAATCTCGACGCAATTTGAGTGTTCCATCGTCATTAGAAGGCCCTGAACGTTACAATTAACTATCATTTTTGCGTCGGATTCGAAAATCTAGACTCACAGGAGAAGGATCATATGGTGCCCGAGACATCAATATCCCCTTGGAGACAAGTCCGCTGGAGGCCGATGTATTGAATCTCGACGCAATTTGAGTGTTCCATCGTCATTAGGAGGCCCTGAACCTTACAATTAACTATCAGTTTCGCGTCGGATTCGAAAATCTAAACTCACAGGAGAACGACCATAAGGTGCCTGAGGCAGCAACAGACCCTTGGAGAAAAGTCGGCTGGAGGCCGATGTGTTGAATCTCGACGCAATTTGAGTGTTCCATCGGCATTAGGAGGCTCTGAACGTTACAGTTAACTATCATTTTAGCGTCGGATTCGAAAATCTACTAACAGGAGAAGGATCATATATTGCACGAGACTGCAATATCCCTTTGGATCCAAGTCGACTGGAGGCCGATGTATTCACTCTCGACGCAATTTGAGTGTTCCATCGTCATTAGGAGTCCCTGAACGTTACAACTAACTATCATTTATGCGTCGGATTCGAAAATCTAGACTCACAGGAGAACGACCATTTGGTGCCCGAGGCAGCAATAGACCCTTGGAGCCAAGTCGGCTGTAGGTCGATGTATTGAATCTCGACTCAATTTGTGTGCTCCGTCGTCATTAGGAGGCCCTGAACGTTACAATTGACTATGAGTTTTGCGTCGGATTCGAAAACGTAGAATCACCGGAGACGGACCGTGTTGTGCCCGAGGCAGCGATATCCCCTTGGAGACAAGCCGGCTGGAGGCCGATGTATTGAATCTCGACGCAATTTGAGTGTTGCATCGTCATTAGAAGGCCCTGAACGTTACAATTAACTCTCATTTTTGCGTCGGATTCGAAAATCTAGACTCACAGGAGAACGACCATAAGGTGCCCGAGGCAGCAATAGACCCTTGGATACAAGTCGGCTGGAGGCGGATGTATTGTATCTCGACGCAATTTGAGTGTTCCATCGTCATTAGAAGGCCCTGAACGTTACAATTAACTATCATTATTGCGTCGGATTCGAAAATCTAGACTCACAGGAGAACGACCATAAGGTGCCCGAGGCAGCAATAGACCCTTGGACACAAGTCGGCTGGAGGCCGATGTATTGAATCTCGACGCAATTTGAGTGTTCCATCGGCATTAGGAGGCCCTGAACGTTACAGTTAACTATCATTTTAGCGTCGGATTCGAAAATCTACTAACAGGAGAAGGATCATATGGTGCACGAGACTGCAATATCCCCTTGGATACAAGTGGACTGGAGGTCGATGTATCGACTCTCGACGCAATTTGAGTGTTCCATCGTCATTAGGAGACCCTGAACCTTACAATTAACTATCAGTTTCGCGTCGGATTCGAAAATCTAACCTCACAGGAGAACGACCATAAGGTGCCTGAGGCAGCAACAGACCCTTGGAGAAAAGTCGGCTGGAGGCCGATGTGTTGAATCTCGACGCAATTTGAGTGTTCCATCGGCATTAGGAGGCCCTGGACGTTACAGTTAACTATCATTTTAGCGTCGGATTCGAAAATCTACTAACAGGAGAAGGATCATATATTGCACGAGACTGCATTATCCCTTTGGATCCAAGTCGACTGGATGCCGATGTATTGACTCTCGACGCAATTTGAGTGTTGCATCGTCATTAGGAGTCCCTGAACGTTACAATTAACTATCATTTATGCGTCGGATTCGAAAATCTAGACTCACAGGAGAACGACCATTTGGTGCCCGAGGCAGCAATAAACCCTTGGAGACAAGTCGGCTGGAGGCCGATGTATTGAATCTCGACGCAATTTGAGTGTTCCATCGTCATTAGGAGGCGCTGAACCTTAAAATTAACTATCAGTTTCGCGTCGGAAAAGAAAATCTAAGCTCACAGGAGAACGCCCATAAGGTGCCCGAGGCAGCAACAGACACTTGGAGACAAGTCGGCTGGAGGCCGATGTATTGAATCACGACGCAATTTGAGTGTTCCATCGGCATTAGGAGGCCCTGAACGTTACAACTAACTATCATATCTGCGTCGGATTCGAAAATCTAGACTCACAGGAGAACGACCATAAGGTGCCCGAGACAGCAATATCCCCTTGGAGACAAATCAGCTAGAGGCCGATGTATTGAATCTCGACGCAATTTGAGAGTTCTATCGTCATCAGGAGGCGCTGAACGTTACAATTAACTATCATTTTTGCGTCGGATTCGAAAATCTAGACTCACAGCAGAAGGATCATATGGTGCCCGAGACAGCAATATCCCCTTGGAGACAAGTCCGCTGTAGGCCGATGTATTGAATCTCGACGCAATTTGAGTGTTCTATCGCCATTAGAAGGCCCTGAAGCTTACAATTAACTATCAGTTTCGCGTCGGATTCGAAAATCTAAACTCACAGGAGAACGACCATAAGGTGCCCGAGGCAGCAACGGACCCTTGGAGACAAGTCGGCTGGAGGCCGATGTATTGAATCTCGACGCAATTTGAGTGTTCCATCGTCATTACAAGGCCCTGAACGTTACAATTAACTATCATTTTTGCGTCGGATTCGAAAATCTAGACTCACAGGAGAACGACCATAAGGTGCCCGAGGCAGCAATAGACCCTTGGAGACAAGTCGGCTGGAGGCCGATGTATTGAATCTCGCCGCAATTTGAGTGTTCGATCGGCATTAGGAGGCCCTGAACGTTACAGTTAACTATCATTTTAGCGTCGGATTCGAAAATCTACTAACAGGAGAAGGATCATATGGTGCACGTGACTGCAATATCCCCTTGGATACAAGTCGACTGGAGGTCGATGTATTGACTCTCGACGCAATTTGAGTGTTCCATCGTCATTAGGAGTCCCTGAACGTTACAATTAACTATCATTTATTAGTCGGATTCGAAAATCTAGACTCACAGGAGAACAACCATTTGGTGCCTGAGGCAGCAATAGACCCTTGGAGACAAGTCGGCTGGAGGTCGATGTATTGAATCTCGACTCAATTTGTGTGCTCCGTCGTCATTAGGAGGCCCTGAACGTTACAATTGACTATGAGTTTTGCGTCGGATTCGAAAACGTAGAATCACCGGAGACGGGCCATGTTGTGCCCGAGGCAGCGATATCCCCTTGGAGACAAGCCGGCTGGAGGCCGATGTATTAAATCTCGACGCAATTTGAGTGTTCCATCGTCATTAGAAGGCCCTGAACGTTACAATTAACTCTCATTTTTGCGTCGCATTCGAAAATCTAGACTCACAGGAGAACGACCATAAGATGCCCGAGGCAGCAATAGACCCTTGGAGACAAGTCGGCTGGAGGCGGATGTATTGAATCTCGACGCAATTTGAGTGTTCCATCGTCATTAGAAGGCCCTGAACGTTACAATTAACTATCATTTTTGCGTCGGATTCGAAAATCTAGACTCACAGGAGAAGGATCATATGGTGCAAGAGACAGCAATATCCCCTTGGAGACAAGTCCGCTGGAGGCCGATGTATTGAATCTCGACGCAATTTGAGAGTTCCATCGTCATTAGGAGGTCCTGAACCTTACAATTAACTATCAGTTTCGCGTCGGATTCGAAAATCTAAACTCACAGGAGAACGACCATAAGGTGCCCGAGGCAGCAACAGACCATAGGAGACAAGTCGGCTGGAGGGGGATGTATTGAATCTCGACGCAATTTGAGTGTTCCATCGCCAATAGGAGGCCCTGAACGTTACAATTAACTATCATTTTTGCGTCGGATTCGAAAATCTAGACTCACAGGAGAACGACCATAAGGTGCCCGAGGCAGCAATAGACCCTTGGAGACAAGTCGGCTGGAGGCCGATGTATTGAATCTCGACGCAATTTGAGTGTTCCATCGTCATTAGGAGGCCCTAAACGTTACAATTAACTATCATTTTTGCGTCGGATTCGATAATCTAAACTCACAGGAGAACGACCATAAGGTGTCCGAGCCAGCAACAGACCCTTGGAGACAAGTTGGCTGGAGGCCGATGTATTGAATCTCGACGCAATTTGAGTGTTCCATCGTCATTACATGGCCCTGAACGTTACAATTAACTATCATTTATGCGTCGGATTCGAAAATCTAGACTCACAGGAGAACGACCATAAGGTGCCCGAGGCAGCAATAGACCCTTGGAGACAAGTCGAATGGAAACCGATGTATTGATTCGTGACGCGATTTGAGTGTTCCATCGTCATTAGGAGGCCCTGAACGTTACAATTAACAATCATTTTAGCGTCGGAATCGAAAATCTACTCACAGGAGAAGTTCATACGGTGCTCGAGACAGCAATATCCCCTTGGAGACAAGTCCGCTGGAGGCCGATGTATTGAATCTCGACGCAATTTGAGTGTTCCATCGACATTAGGAGGCCCTGAACCTTACAATTGACTATCAGTTTCGCGTCGGATTCGAAAATCTAAACTCACAGCAGAACGACCATAAGGTGCCCGAGGCAGCAACAGACCCTTGGAGACAAGTCGGCTGGAGGCCGATGTATTGAATCTCGACGCAATTTGAGTGTTCCATCGGCATTAAGAAGCCCTGAACGTTACAACTAACTATCATTTTTGCGTCGGATTCGAAAATCTAGACTCACAGGAGATCGACCATAAGGTGCCCGAGGAAGCAATATCCCCTTGGAGACAAATCAGCTGGAGGACGATGTATTGAATCTCGACGTAATTTGAGAGTTCTATCGTCATCAGGAGGCGCTGAACGTTACTATTCACTATCATTTTTGCGTGGGATTCGAAAATCTAGACTCACAGGAGAAGGATCATATGGTGCCCGAGACATCATTATCCCCTTGGAGACAAGTCCGCTGGAGGCCGATGTATTGAATCTCGACGCAATTTGAGTGTTCCATCGTCATTAGGAGGCCCTGAACCTTACAATTAACTATCAGTTTCGCGTCGGATTCGAAAATCTAAACTCACAGGAGAACGACCATAAGGTGCCTGAGGCAGCAACGGACCCTTGGAGAAAAGTCGGCTGGAGGCCGATGTGTTGAATCTCGACGCAATTTGAGTGTTCCATCGGCATTAGGAGGCCCTGAACGTTACAGTTAACTATCATTTTAGCGTCGGATTCGAAAATCTACAAACAGGACCAGGATCATATATTGCACGAGACTGCAATATCCCTTTGGATCCAAGTCGACTGGAGGCCGATGTATTGACTCTCGAAGCAATTTGAGTGTTCCATCGTCATTAGGAGTCCCTGAACGTTACAATTAACTATCATTTATGCGTCGGATTCGAAAATCTAGGCTCACAGGAGAACGACCATTTGGTGCCCGAGGCAGCAATAAACCCTTGGAGACAAACCGGCTGGAGGACGATGTATTGAATCTCGTCGCAATTTGAGTGTTCCATCGTCATAAGGAGGCCCTGAACGTTACAATTAACTATCATTTTATCGTCGGATTCGAAAATCTAGACTTACAGGAGAACGACAATAAGGTGCCCGAGGCAGCAATATCCCCTTGGAGACAAGTCCGCTGGAGGCCGATGTATTGAATCTCGACGCAATTTGAGTGTTCCATCGTCATTAGGAGGCGCTGAACCTTACAATTAACTAACAGTTTCGCGTCGGATTCGAAAATCTAAACTCACAGGAGAACGACCATAAGGTGCCCGAGGCAGCAACAGACCCTTGGAGACAAGTCGGCTGGAGGCCGATGTATTGAATCACGACGCAATTTGAGTGTTCCATCGGCATTAGGAGGCCCTGAACGTTACAACTAACTGTCATTTTTGCGTCGGATTCGAAAATCTAGACTCACAGGAGAACGACCATAAGGTGCCCGAGGCAGCAATTTCCCCTTGGGGACAAATCAGCTGGAGGACGATGTATTGAATCTCCACGCAATTTGAGAGTTCTATCGTCATCAGGAGGCGCTGAACGTTACAATTAACTATCATTTTTGCGTCGGATTCGAAAATCTAGACTCACAGCAGAAGGATCATATGGTGCCCGAGACAGCAATATCCCCTTGGAGACAAGTCCGCTGTAGGCCGATGTATTGAATCTCGACGCAATTTGAGTGTTCCATCGTCATTAGGAGGCGCTGAACCTTACAATTAACTATCAGTTTCGCGTCGGATTCGAAAATTTAAACTCACAGGAGAACGACCATAAGGTGCCCGAGGCAGCAACAGACCCTTGGAGACAAGTCGGCTGGAGGCCGATGTATTGAATCTCGACGCAATTTGAGTGTTCCATCGTCATTACAAGGCCCTGAACGTTACAATTAACTATCATTTTTGCGTTGGATTCGAAAATCTAGACTCACAGGAGAACGACCATAAGGTGCCCGAGGCAGCAATAGACCCTTGGAGACAAGTCGGCTGGAGGCCGATGTATTGAATCTCGACGCAATTTGAGTGTTCGATCGGCATTAGGAGGCTCTGAACGTTACAGTTAACTATCATTTTAGCGTCGGATTCGAAAATCTACTAACAGGAGAAGGATCATATGGTGCACGAGACTGCAATATCCCCTTGGATACAAGTCGACTGGAGGTCGATGTATTGACTCTCGACGCAATTTGAGTGTTCCATCGTCATTAGGAGTCCCTGAACGTTACAATTAACTATCATTTATGCGTCGGATTCGAAAATCTAGACTCACAGGAGAACGACCATTTGGTGCCCGAGGCAGCAATAGACCCTTGGAGACAAGTCGGCTGGAGGTCGATGTATTGAATCTCGACTCAATTTGTGTGCTCCGTCGTCATTAGGAGGCCCTGAACGTTACAATTGACTATGAGTTTTGCGTCGGATTCGAAAACGTAGAATCACCGGAGACGGACCATGTTGTGCCCGAGGCAGCGATATCCCCTTTTGAGACAAGCCGGCTGGAGGTCGATGTATTGAATCTCGACGCAATTTGAGTGTTCCATCGTCATTAGAAGGCCCTGAACGTTACAATTAACTCTCATTTTTGCGTCGGATTCGAAAATCTAGACTCACAGGAGAACGACCATAAGGTGCCCGAGGCAGCAATAGACCCTTGGAGACAAGTCGGCTGGAGGCCGATGTATTGAATCTCGACGCAATTTGAGTGTTCCAACGTCATTAGAAGGCCCTGAACGTTACAATTAACTATCATTTTTGCGTCGGATTCGAAAATCTAGACTCACAGGAGAACGACCATAAGGTGCCCGAGGCAGCAATATCCCCTTGGAGACAAATCAGCTGGAGGACGATGTATTGAATCTCGACGCAATTTGTGAGTTCTATCGTCATCAGGAGGCGCTGAACGTTGCTATTCACTATCATTTTTGCGTCGGATTCGAAAATCTAGACTCACAGGAGAAGGATCATATGGTGCCCGAGACAGCAATATCCCCTTGGAGACAAGTCCGCTGGAGGCCGATGTATTGAATCTCGACGCAATTTGAGTGTTCCATCGTCATTAGGAGGTCCTGAACTTTACAATTAACTATCAGTTTCGCGTCGGATTCGAAAATCTAAACTCACAGGAGAACGACCATAATGTGCCCGAGGCAGCAACAGACCATAGGAGATAAGTCGGCTGGAGGCCGATGTATTGAATCTCGACGCAATTTGAGTGTTCCATCGCCAATAGGAGGCCCTGAACGTTACAATTAACTATCATTTTTGCGTCGGATTCGAAAATTTAGACTCACAGGAGAACGACCATAAGGTGCCCGAGGCAGCAATAGACCCTTGGAGACAAGTCGGCTGGAGGCCGATGTATTGAATCTCGACGCAATTTGAGTGTTCCATCGGCATTAGGAGGCCTTAACGTTACAGTTAACTATCATTTTAGCGTCGGATTCGAAAACCTACTAACAGGAGAAGGATCATATGGTGCACGAGACTGCAATATCCCCTTGGATACAAGTCGACTGGAGGTCGATGTATCGACTCTCGACGCAATTTGAGTGTTCCATCGTCATTAGGAGTCCCTGAACGTTACAATTAACTATCATTATTCGTCGGGTTCGAAAATCTAGACTCACAGGAGAACGACCATTTGGTGCGAGAGGCAGCAATAGACCCTTGGAGACAAGTCGGCTGGAGGACGATGTATTGTATCTCGTCGCAATTTGAGTGTTCCATCGTCATTAGGAGTCCCTGAACGTTACAATTAACTATCATTTTATCGTCGGATTCGAAAATCTAGACTCACAGGAGAGCGACCATAAGGTGCCCGAGGCAGCAACAGACCATAGGAGACAAGTCGGCTGGAGGCCGATGTATTGAATCTCAACGCAATTTGAGTGTTCCATCGCCAATAGGAGGCCCTGAACGTTACAGTTAACTATCATTTTTGCGTCGGATTCGAAAATCTAGACTCACAGGAGAACGACCATAAGGTGCCCGAGGCAGCAATAGACCCTTGGAGACAAGTCGGCTGGAGGCCGATGTATTGAATGTCGACGCAATTTGAGTGTTCCATCGGCATTAGGAGGCCCTGAACGTTACAGTTAACTATCATTTTAGCGTCGGATTCGAAAATCTACTAACAGGAGAAGGATCATACGGTGCTCGAGACAGCAATATCCCCTTGGAGACAAGTCCGCTGGAGGCCGATGTATTGAATCTCGACGCAATTTGAGTGTTCCATCGTCATTAGGAGGCCCTGAACCTTACAATTAACTATCAGTTTCGCGTCGGATTCGAAAATCTAAACTCACAGGAGAACGACCATAAGGTGCCCGAGGCAGCAACAGACCCTTGGAGACAAATCGGCTGGAGGCCGATGTATTGAATCTCGACGCAATTTGAGAGTTCCATAGTCATTACAAGGCCCTGAACGTCACAATTAACTATCATTTTATCGTCGGATTCGAAAATCTAGACTCACAGGAGAACGACCATAAGGTGCCCGAGGCAGCAACAGACCATAGGAGACAAGTCGGCTGGAGACCGATGTATTGAATCTCGACGCAATTTGAGTGTTCCATCGCCAATAGGAGGCCCTGAACGTTACAATTAACTATCATTTTTGCGTCGGATTCGAAAATCTAAACTCACAGTAGAACGACCATAAGGTGCCCGAGGCAGCAATAGACCCTTGGAGACAAGTCGGCTGGAGACCGATATATTGAATCTCGACGCAATTTGAGTGTTCCATCGTCATTAGGAGGCCCTGAACGTTACAATTAACTATCATTTATGCGTCGGATTCGAAAATCTAGACTCACAGGAGAACGACCATAAGGTTCCCGAGGCAGCAATAGACCCTTGGAGACAAGTCGGCTGGAAACCGATGTATTGATTCTTGACGCAATTTGAGTGTTCCATCGTCATTAGGAGGCCCTGAACGTTACAATTAACAATCATTTTAGCCTCGGATTCGAAAATCTACTCACAGGAGAAGTTCATACGGTGCTCGAGACAGCAATATCCCCTTGGAGACAAGTCCGCTGGAGGCCGATGTATTGAATCTCGACGCAATTTGAGTGTTCCATCGTCATTAGGAGGCCCTGAACCTTACAATTAACTATCAGTTTCGCGTCGGATTCGAAAATCTAAACTCACAGTAGAACGACCATAAGGTGCCCGAGGCAGAGCTTGGAGACAAGTCGGCTGGAGGCCGATGTATTGAATCTCGACGCAATTTGAGTGTTCCATCGGCATTAGGAGGCCCTGAACGTTACAGTTAACTATCATTTTAGCGTCGGATTCGAAAATCTACTAACAGGAGAAGGATCATATGGTGCACGAGACTGCAATATCCCCTTGGATACAAGTCGACTGGATTTCGATGTATTGACTCTCGACGCAATTTGAGTGTTCCATCTGTAAGTAGGCTGTTTATGTTTTCTTATTGGCAACGTTACGTAGCGCTCAATATGAAAATCACTGGCTGTGCTGTGTGCGGTCTGTGGCTAGTTTGCATTGTTGTCTGCCATTGTAGAGTTGGGCAGCGGCAGCTGGATGTTAACAGCGCGTAGCGTTGCGCAGTTGGAGGTGAGCCGCCAGCAGTGGTGGATGTGGGGAGAGAGATGGCGGAGTTATGAAATTTGTCATGAACTGCTATATTTATATATGATGATATCAAGGTAAATACATTGTTTGTTCTCTATTAATATCTTTCATTTGCTAACTATCCCTATCAGTAGTTAGTGCCTTCCATAGTTTGAATCTTTTATTTAGCTGGCAGTAGTGGCGCTCGCTATATTGCAGTAGCTTGAGCAGCGAAGATTTTTGTGAGGTAAGTGATTTGTGAAAGGTATAGTTTAATGTTAGTCAGGGCCATTTTTTTGTAGGGAATTTTGAAAGTCAGATTGCGTTGCGCTAACAAAATATTGTGTGTCAGTTTAAGGACAGTCGTGTATAATTTTTCTAAAGGGGATGTTTCATATGGCGACCCTGCCAGGATACCTCACTGGAATCTTCTGATTTTTTTCTTGTAGTTTGTGTATTTAGTGTAGCTTTTGTTTATTGCTAGCGCGTAATTGTAGAGAGAATCTCCTTTGCAGTTGTAGCCTTTCATTGTTGTACAGTAAAACAGTTGTGTCATGCATTTAGATTTTCACCAAGTATTTCGCAGCTACGCTTGCAATTAACTAGATATTATTTTCAGTGCTATGTTAATGTGTTCTCCTATTTTTGCACTTCAAATTGTGCTTTTCTGTGTTATCGTGTGAAAAATTGTGACAATTATGGCGTGTGAAAAACGTAACACTAGGCTCCAAACTAAACTGTAAATAATAGTGACGACGAGCGTAGCTTATCAGCGCCGCAGAGTAATGAATTTACTAATGTTCAAAGTAGTAATTTGGTAACTGTGCACAGGGAAATGGAGCGGGCGTCAAACAATGGCGTGGACAGTGAAACAATTAGTGAAGAGGGAAGCATTATCGATCGATGGGTCGGCAATAGCTCGCCTCAGGAAGCCGAAATGGCAGGACACGATCTCGCAAATACTGTAGATTCAGGTTTTGGATCCTCACCGTTTTCTCAAATAAGTCAAGACACATTTTCTGCTTGTCAAAATGTGAATGTTTCCGGTGTAAATTCACTGCCGAAAAGCACTGAGGAACATGTTTCAGACACCAATGCATTGTTATTACAATTAATACTACAAGTGGGACAAACACAGCAAAAGCTTCAAAAGTTAGACACAGTGGAACAAAATCTTAAAAAGTTAGACACAATGGAACAACACCAGAGACAAACACAGCAACAGTTATACACACTGGAACAAAATCAGAGACAAACACAGCAACAGCTTCAAAAGTTAGACTCATTGGAACAAACTCTTGAACAAACACGTGAAGATTTAACTACTGAGTTACATAAAATCGAATCGAAATGTCAAAAAGTCTGTAACGACGTAAAAACACAAATTTGTGAGCATTTTCAACCTATTTTTTTGCGGCATGAAAAGGCATTACAGAATCACAAAGCAGCCATAAAAGAACTGCAAATTATTGTTCATGAAAATCATGAGACCTTGCAAGCTAAATTTGACTCAGTTGCATCTACCGATTTGGTTACGCAACTTGCAAAAACTCAGGAAAACTTAAAGAACACAGTAGTTTCGATTTCAACACAAATGGACACTCTGAAACTTGGTTCAGAAAAACACATTGAGGAAATGTGTTCACTATCGGAGAAAGTAGCCGAACTTTCGGATCAGTTCACTAACTTATCTACAAAGGTAGATGATGATCTGAACGACACAAAACCGGTAGTCTTTAATGACACAGAAGAGTACGAACAAATTAGGAAATTCAAACAAAATCAGAATCAAATTAATACACAACACCAAAGAGGAATCCGGGAAGTACAAGATCAGCTGACACTGGTAATACAAGAATTACGTATTTCAGAGGACACTCGCGCTCCAACACGGGAAGAGGGACTTAGAAATACGGAAAAGCCGCAAAATAATAACACAGGGCATTTCGGAAGTTATGAAAGAAATTGGCAATGTGCACCGAATTTTGAGATGGAACGGCCGACACGACCTAACAATGACCGATATGCGACTCGCCGACATGATGATTTTGACTATAAGCTGTTCGTTACTACACGTAAATTCAAAACATTTAAAAATTCTGGCAACGACATTCATCCACAAGCATGGCTCCATCAATTCTCTCATTGTTTTCCTCCCAACTGGTCATTGGAGTACAGATTAGAATTTATGTGTGGCTACTTAGAGAATGAACCAGCTGTAAGAATGCGATCGGTCATTCACGATTGCCACAGTGAAGGAGAATTTTACCATGCCTTCCTCTCAGCATATTGGTCTCAAGCCACACAAGATCGAGTAAAACATGGTATCATAATGATGAAACATTTCGAACAATCTGAATTCTCCAGTCTTGTGAAATATTTTGAAGACATGTTGCACAAGAATCAGTACCTGTCAAACCCATACAGCCCCTCAGAACTCATCCGCATTTGCTTAATCAAATTACCTGAACATTTACGACATATTATTTTGGCAGGACGTTGCAAAGACGACATTGAAGCTTTTCAGGGACTGTTACAAGAACTGGAAAGTGACACTGACAATCGCGGAACGCAGGAGCACAACAATTACAGATCACATCAGTCGCAATTCCGCGATGAAAGAAATAATAACTGGACGCGACAAGGCTATTCTCACAACACAAATCGTGACCGAAACAGACACCACCCGTATTACAACCGTTGGCAGAGTAGTAATAATTACAGGGAAAGATCACCTCTCCGCGGTAGTGACTATCACAGAGACAATCTGAGAAACAGACAATTTGGGAACCAAAATAATTATTATCAAGGGAGACAGAATAACTCTAGACGCAACGGTCCAGCGCGCAGTTACGATTCAAGGAGAAATTCTCCACCACTTGACCGACAAGAAAGAAACTACAGGAACTACCGACACGACAACAGACGATGTGATCGTAACGACAGACCTGAATTGCATCAGAACTGGCGGGATTCAAACAGAGCAGGGCCCTCTCGTCACGGTGAATTTGTAGAAGTTAGGTCTCCAAACCCCAATAACGACGCGCGCCAACAAAGAGACAATAGGCAATGACTCACACCGCTGGCAGCCACAAAACGTTCTTATGACACTAACGACGCAGCTGCCGTAGCTAGTAATTACGTAAAAATGGAAGACATTAGGGACATCTTACTCCAGGAACACGACATAAAACATAACAATATTGCATATCCTGTGATTCACATTACAGTAAATGATGTAAAATTTACGGCAGTACTTGACTCTGGCAGTCCCATTTCAGTAATTAGTGAAACAGCCTTTAGCAAATGCAACAAATCGAACGATTGTCCCACACTTCCGTTACGTAAGATTAAATTACAAGGTGCAATCTTTGGAAAAAGTGTAGATGTACGCCAACAAACCAACTTAGAATTCTATTGTCAAAGCCACAGCTTCTCTATGAGCTTTCTTATTGTTCCATTATTGTCGACAGAAATTATATTGGGAGTAGACTTTTTGAATGAATACAAAGCAATCTTAAACTTTCACGATTCTGAAATAAGTTTAGAGAAAGAAAGTAAGTCAATAGCTTTGAAATTTGAAGATTGGCTCTCAAACCATGACGAGGAAATTAATCGGCTTTACCTTCTGTTAGACAACAGTTCGGACTTTTCTACGGAACTAGACACTAACAATCACTCTGCAAGTACTGACAGGGATGATATCGACGGCGCATTTGACTCTAATAAGTTAATTCAGAATAAAATTCAAACAATTGAGAATTGTAATGACACTGATAGGCAGGACCTTTTTGAGATTTTACAAGCACATTCCACAGTTTTTACTCATAAAACAGGAACAATCAAGGGATTTGAATACCAATTTCGTGTTCGTGAGCATACTAAATTTTGTGTTAGACCATATGTAATTCCAGCACATTATAGGGACCGTGTTAGAACAGAAATACAATCTATGCTCGACGAGGGCATTATTGAGCCTGCAGTAAGCTCATACAACAATCCATTACATGTTGTTGAGAAGAAAAATGGATCGATCAGACTTGTCTTAGATTCGAGACAAATCAATACTATCATTATTCCTGAAACAGACAGGCCGCAAACGTTGGAAGAACTTCTTCAAAATTTTAATGGTGTAAAAGTGTTGTCTTCCATTGATCTCAGATCCAGCTTTTATCAGATCGAACTTCATCCAGAATGTAGAAAATACACAGCTTTCCTTTGTTTCGGCGTTTGTTATCAGTTTCGGAAAATTCCCTTTGGTTTGAACATTTCTTCAGCAGCATTCATTCGCGGGCTAAATTCCATATTGCCTGAGTTCTTAAAACGTCACATCACCTTATATGTGGACGATATTCTAATAGCAGAAGCTTCATGGGAACAACATAATCGCATCCTCAACAGTTTGTTACGTATTTTTGCAGAATCTGGAATTACAGTTAACTTGGAAAAGTCTGAATTCGGTAGGTCAAAGGTGAGGTTTTTGGGACATATTATTTCTTCTGAAGGCATTCAGCCGGATCCTGAAAAGTTAGAAGCAATCAGAGCCATTCCAGTTCCATCCACAAAAAGACAAGTCCGCAGTTTTCTAGGTCTCGTAAATTTTTACCGTCGTTTTCTGAATATGCAAATTCTTGTTACACCAAAACTTTTTTCTCTCACTGGAAAAAATACTATTTGGAACTGGGACGAACAAGCACAGTTGGAATTCAATTCTTTGAAAGAAGCGTTACTTCATGCGCCAATCTTAGCTCATCCAGTTCTGTCACAAGATTTCTGCCTTAGCACGGATTCTTCTAAAGTCGGTCTTGGTGCCCATTTATTTCAAGAAGCCATAGAAAATGACATTACTGTTCAGAAAACCATTGCTTTTGCTAGCCGAGTGCTAACAAAATCTGAAAAAATTATTCCGTTACTGAATTAGAAGCTTTAGCAATCGTTTGGGCATTTAACAAATTCCGTTTCTTTCTTTCTGGTAAGCACGTAAAAGTATACAGTGATCATCGTGCATTACAATTTCTTATGTCTTCAAAATTAAATCATGACAGGTTAAAACGTTGGGCATTGTTTCTGCAAGAATTCCGCTTCACAGTAGTCTACATTCCCGGCAAGGAGAACATTGTTGCGGACGCACTGTCACGCGCACCGGCTGGGCTTGAGAAAAGTACCACAGAAGGCAACCTCGAGAAAAATTTCAGTATTCTTTACATTCAGAAAGTCGCCTTTGAAAACTTCATCACCACATCTTTAAAGGACATTGCTCATGAACAAGATAAAGATCCGATTTGGAAAGACATCAAGAGCAAATGGCATGAAAAGACACACACACAGATTCGGCATTATTACCCGGTTAGAAACAACATACTCTTCAAACGCTGCACTGTTGATGACAAGCTATGGGTACTTTGCATTCCAGACGATTTTGTTAATAAGCTCATTTGGTACATTCATTTCAGCTACGCACATTTTGGCCCACGAAAATGTTATCATATTCTTCGAACGACTTGTTATTTTAACAATATGGAAAAGCGAATTCGAAGAGTCTTGTCTATTTGTAAACTTTGTCAAAAGGCGAAACCATCTACTGTCTCACATCGTGCTCCGTTGTTTCCTATCATTCCTTCTAAATTAAAAGAATTTGCTGCTGTTGATCTCTTGGGACCGCTTGTCAGAACATCTAATGGATTTTCGTACGTTCTAGTCGCTGTTGAACTTACTTCAAAATTTGTTTCTTTCACTCCGTTACGTAAAGCCACTGGACGGTCTGTATCCAACGCCTTTGTTAAAAATTTCTTACGTGAAGTTGGACACGTTAGTAAAGTCATTTCAGATAACGGACCGAAATTCAGATCTGCTGTTTGGTCACGCATGCTTCGCAACCATAAAATCAAACCTGTTTCTATTTCATTGTACTCACCACATTGCAACCCGTCTGAACGGATTATGAAAGAAATCAATAAGCTTTGCAGACTTTATTGTCACAGAAAGTATCAGCATTGGGACAGATATTTACACTTATTTCAAAACGTGCTGAATGAAATGCCTCACGACTCCACTGCTTTACCACCTACTCTTGTACTGAAGAATGAAGAACCACCGAACAGAATCAGAGAGCTTGTACCTTTCCCGAATACACGTAAACTTCGACACAAAGACATAATTGATTTGGCTCTTAAAAATATAAAATCTGCAGCAGACAAAAGGAGAAAACTACACGGTAAAGCAAATGCAAAGAAGTTGTATATTGGTCACAAAGTTCTCATTAAAGCTCATTCATTGTCACATAAGAAGAAACACTTGAGTCACAAATTCTTTCTAGTTTACAATGGACCTTACAGAATCCGACGCATACCACATGATAATTGCGTTGAAGTTGAAACTCTGCGTACTAGGAAGAGTAAAGGTTTACACCACATTTCACATGTAAAACCGTTTATTGAAAGATAATCTGCTTTTTAACTTAGTCTTCGTCATAAAATTTTTCGCTTCACATTACTAATATGCTTTGTCAGACTTAGAATCTGTTAACATACAACAATGTTTGAAGTTAAATATCCAATCAAGAACCAAGAGAACTTATTTAAACAGAAATGACGAATGCATTGTTACAGTAAACAGACGTCACAGTGTTATTGTGTGTGTACATTCTTGCTTGTTTGTTGCACGATTACGTAACGACTATAAGGCTCACATACTTAGAACATTTACCAGTACTGCTAATGAGATTTTAATGCAACATTTTGGTTTATTTGAAAATACATTCTGAATTTAAAGTGCTTTCTGAGAGATACCAGATGACACAGAGGTTAGTTTATGTGACAGCTACACGATTTTTATCACGACGCTACTAATGAGTGACAATTTACAATGTTGCTTTTGCGGTGTATCTGTTTTATATCTGCACAGTTTTCTGAATTCTTCTGGAAAGAAAAACATGTTTTAGTAGTAACTTTTGTGGTATAGCAACAATGAGACAGCCTTTTTCGTGGCACAACATTACATTACTGTACAGTACTTTCTTCATCACGCCAATAAGCATAATAACTACGATATCTATACGCAAAGCATTTCACTTTTGTTTATCATGAGGTAAGTACATTGGCTTCTGCAGAACTTAGCTTTCAGAGGAAAATAACTACGACACTGCCACAGAGATTATCTTACAACAAGATGCACATTTAGCGCTACAGGACACGCATTTCAGTGATCAATTTTACACTTTAAACATTTATTTTTAAAAAATTTTTGAATTACAAAGAAAGTTTTCCGTGATATATTTCATTCCATTGGTGTAATCTGTAACACCTGAGGGTATAATTACATTAATCCTCAGGGGGGTACACGCTTACTTTGTGTACCATGTGTGTGGCAACCACAAGGAACCCTAGCTAATATGGTATTTGCTTATACAACTTTACACATCTGTACCATATTTCTTTAACACACAAATTACACAGCTGTCTGATTATTTACCTGAGAGAGACAAGCATTTATTTTACTACATCACTGACAGACGTTTACGTAATTACACCGTTGGATAACTTCACACTTACAAAATTGTATGTTGTTTGTACTTTGTGAACTGTTCATATATTTTCGGAACCATTGTGATACTATGAGAGCTTTGAATGATGTATTTGGTATGAGATCATGATTTTTAAAGTACGTTTGAGGCAGCTGACACTTTTGACATGAGCAGAGAATTTTTTTAGGCTTAGAAATTATTGGAGGAAGTTACGACGATTTTGAGATTTGACTGAAGTGTTATGATGTTATTATTACGACGACGATGTGTATTATGTTGTTGAGGAATGTTTATTATGCTACATATTTCTCATGATGAAATATTGAAGAAGTGTCGACGAATATGTATATGTATAATGAGGTAAGGATTTATGAAAAGGATGTTGGAAACCAAGAAACGTACTTTAAGAGTTATGAAATGTGTGACTGTATCACAATGCTGACCAATATTTTTTTTTGGACACTTATATTTATAGGATTTTGTTTCTACAGATTTGCAACGCTAATTCTTGACCTGTGAAAGATTTTTATACGAGACTGCCACGGTAGCAGAAACTGCTGTCGTAAATATTTCCATACGAAAGTTAAGTGACCACCTGCACGTAATACGTCGCAGGCACCCAGCTGTGTCAGACGCCTGGAGAAAAAGCCATTACTGCGAGCCCATTTCAGCGGCACAGGTAGAACAAAAAAAAGGGGAGGCCATTATCCTTGGAAATATTCTTACATCTGCAAACCTGATAATGACAAGTGTCTTTCTACGAGAATTGAGAGCTACTGACTTACGAAATGCCACATAGCTATTGAATGATGTTTTTATGCTTTGGTTTGCGTAATTGCTTACTTCATTTGATATCTGGTTTCCAGCTGTGTTGCAGCATTGCTTTTATAAAATGAAATGCATTTGCTAATGTGAACACTTTCTGTCAACAGATCTATTAAATAATTATTTTATGATCCACATTCTTTAAAAAAGGAGCACTTGGAAAGGAAAGAACAATAAGAAGGAACTAGTAACAGTAACACATAATTTTCTTTTCAATTACATGGTAATATTTCTTTTTACAATCAGTTGTTGTGGTGCACCACTTTAATTAGTTAGACATTAAGATGTGATTATACATTTCCCTTATCTGCATTGTTATCTTTAGTGTACTATTTTCCCTGCTTGAGCTATGTCATGTTTAGGTATAAGTTACTGTTGTTTGCCAGGCATAGTGTTACTGAATTTGACTTTGTGTTACTCTGCTAAGCCAATTTTACTACTCATTTATTTTTCATGTTGCTGCACATTGGCTCATATTAGTTGTAATTTTGCATTTTATCTGTTAATTTAGATTTACTGCTGCTTGCTTTGCACTCTGCATTTTTTTGTCATTGCTATTTGGGTTAATTGTTTTATGTGCTGCTGCATTGCCTCGTCCCTTAGTTTAGCATCTGAGCTCAGTAGATTTAAGTTAGCTTAAGAGGGGGTAGCATATAAGAGAATGAGTTGCGATGAATTGGAAGAAACGCATTGAAAAGATATAAGAAACAGATTTGGCTGAAATGACTATTGTGCACTGAGAAATATTTATTTTGAAAGAAATACGAATACAATACAGAAAGCAGGTATAGATAGGACTTTTTGAAAATAATGAAGAACAAAGGGAGATCTCCATGCAAAATATTGCAGTAAAACAAACCCTGTCCTTTCCCTTTTGTGTTATCCCACTATATGTTTGTGTGCCCTTGTGTATTTGTTTTCTTCCTGTCTCTGTGTAGTTTCATAGAATTTTTTCTTCTTTTAATATTAAGCTACATTCACTATGATGAGGAATACTGTTATCCTCAAATATAATTGGCATTAATAATATGTTATTTACTTTGTAAAGATGTTAGACATTATTAATTCTGTTCTGTCTAATGCTCACATGTGAAGGTGATGTTTCAAAAGTTCTTGTGATCTTTATGTATTTACTTATGTCATAATTCCTGTAACACTGATGTATATGTCTACTTCTATTCTTTTGTAAAGCCTGTACTACAAATGTTATCTGTATTATTATGTTCTTTAATGATGTATTTTGTACCTTTGTAATTGTATTTTCACGTTGTAAATTTATAAAATTGTAATTGACACCAGTTCATCTTATTATTAACTTGTAAGTTACATTTCACTGCACACGTTTCTGTTGGTCATAGTATATGGACAATATGTGAGAAGTAGGGACTGTTAGTGTTTGCACGTGTGTTACTAATTCAGCAAGGGACTGGATAACAGCATTGCTGGTTCTAAGGACAATTTCAAAAACTTTGTGAGTGCACAAGTGGTGGTTATGGACTTGCTATATTATCCGCAAGACTCTTCAATGGTGATTGTGCACCTGCACAGTCACAACAGATGGCTGCTGGCTATCTCACAAGGACTACAGTGGGTCTACATCTTTGATGATCCATCAATACCATTATTTCTACAAGGACTGCAGTGGGTCTGCACCTCTGGTGGCCCACCAATACCGTAATCTCTACCAGGACTACAGTGGGTCTGCACCTCTGGTGGCCCACCAATACCATAATCTCTACCAGGACTACAGTGGGTCTGCTCTGTGGTGACCTACCTACCAATACTCTTCAAAATTCCGACTGACTCTGCTGTGGGTTTTCTCTGTTGTGGCCCATTACCTGTCTGCATGTCGAGAGTCAGCACTGTCTTTCCATTGGAAGGACAACCATACTTCTTCATGACTGCATGGAAATCCACTACTTCTGTGTGCATTCTCTTTTACTAATGAGACTTTGTAAAAAAAACTGTAATTACTATTATGATGAATGATCAGGACTGTCTTTATGGACTGTGAGAAAATTTGAGCTTTTGACCAACATTGTATCAATAAGTGTGTGCATTTGATTTCTTTGTTATTGTAATTATGAAAAATTTTATCAAATCATTATTGGCCACTGCCCAAAAAAAAATTTGTTAAATTTTTTGTGGGGAGCATGGGGGCTATGTAAGTAGGCTGTTTATGTTTTCTTATTGGAAACGTTACGTAGCGCTCAATATGAAAATCACTGGCTGTGTTGTGTGCAGGCTGTGGCTAGTTTGCATTGTTGTCTGCCATTGTAGTGTTGGGCAGCGGCAGCTGGATGTTAACAGCGCGTAGCGTTGCGCAGTTGGAGGTGAGCCGCCAGCAGTGGTGGATGTGGGGAGAGAGATGGCGGAGTTTTGAAATTTGTCATGAACTGCTATATTTATATATGCTGATATCAAGGTAAATACATTGTTTGTTCTCTATTAATATCTTTCATTTGCTAACTATCCCTATCAGTAGTTAGTGCCTTCCATAGTTTGAATCTTTTATTTAGCTGGCAGTAGTGGCGCTCGCTGTATTGCAGTAGCGTGAGCAGCGAAGATTTTTGTGAGGTAAGTGATTTGTGAAAGGTATAGTTTAATGTTAGTCAGGGCCATTTTTTTGTAGGGAATTTTGAAAGTCAGATTGCGTTGCGCAAACAAAATATTGTGTATCAGTTTAAGGACAGTCGTGTATAATTTTTCTAAAGGGGATGTTTCACATCGTCAATAGGAGTCCCTGAACGTTACAATTAACTATCATTTATGCGTCGGATTCGAATATCTAGACTCACAGGAGAACGACCATTTGGTGCCCGAGGCAGCAATAGACCCTTGGAGACAAGTCGGCTGGAGGCCGATGTATTGAATCTCGACGCAATTTGAGTGTTCCATCGGCATTAGGAGGCCCTGAACGTTACAGTTAACTATCATTTAAGCGTCGGATTCGAAAATCTACTAACAGGAGAAGGATCATATGGTGCACGAGACTGCAATATCCCCTTGGATACAAGTCGACTGGCCGGCCGAAGTGGCCGTGCGGTTAAAGGCGCTGCAGTCTGGAACTGCAAGACCGCTACGGTCGCAGGTTCGAATCCTGCCTCGGGCATGGATGTTTGTGATGTCCTTAGGTTAGTTAGGTTTAACTAGTTCTAAGTTCTAGGGGACTAATGACCTCAGCAGTTGAGTCCCATAGTGCTCAGAGCCATTTGAACAAGTCGACTGGAGGTCGATGTATTGACTCTCGACGCAAATTGAGTGTTCCATCGTCTTTAGGAGCCCCTGAACGTTACAATTAACTATCATTTATGCGTCGAATTCGAAAATCTAGACTCACAGGAGAACGACCATAAGGTGCCCGAGGCAGCAATATCCCCTTGGAGACAAATCAGCTGAAGGACGATGTATTGAATCTCGACGCAATTTGAGAGTTCTATCGTCATCAGGAGGCGCTGAACGTTACTATTCACTATCATTTTGGCGTCGGATTCAAAAATCTAGACTCACAGGAGAAGGATCATATGGTGCTCGAGACAGCAATATCCCCTTGGAGACAAGTCCGCTGGAGGCCGATGTATTGAATCTCGACGCAATTTGAGTGTTCCATCGTCATTAGGCGGCCCTGAACCTTACAATTAACTATCACTTTCGCGTCGGATTCGAAAATCTAAACTCACAGGAGAACGACCATAAGGTGCCCGAGGCAGCAACAGACCCTTGGAGACAAGTCGGCTGGAGGCCGATGTATTGAATCTCGACGCAATTTGAGTGTTCCATCGTCATTACAAGGCCCTGAACGTTACAATTAACTATCATTTTTGCGTCGGATTCGAAAATATAGACTCAAAGGAGAACGACCATAAGGTGCCCGAGGCAGCAATAGACCCTTGGAGACAAATCAGCTGGAGGACGATGTATTGAATCTCGACGCAATTTGAGTGTTCCATCGTCATTAGAAGGCCCTAAAAGTTACAATTAACTATCATTTTAGCGTCGGATTCGAAAATCTAGACTCACAGGAGAAGAACCATAAGGTGCCCGAGGCAGCATTAGACCCTTGGAGACAAGTTGGCTGGAGGACGATGTACTGAATCTCGACGCAATTTGAGTGTCCCATCGTCATTAGGAGGCCCTAAACGTTGCAATGAACTATCATTTTTGCGTCGGATTCGATAATCTAAACTCACAGGAGAACGACCATAAGGTGCCCGAGGCAGCAACAGACTCTTGGAGACAAGTCGGCTGGAGGCCGATGTATTGAATCTCGACGCAATTTGAGTGTTCCATCGTCATTACAAGGCCCTGAACGTTACAAATAACTATCATTTTTGCGTCGGATTCGAAAATATAGACTCACAGGAGAACGACCATAAGGTGCCCGAGGCAGCAATAGACCCTTGGAGACAAGTCGGCTCGAGGACGATGTATTGAATCTCGACGTATTTTGAGTGTTCCATCGGCATTAGGAGGCCCTGAACGTTACAATTAACCATCAGTTTTTCATCGGATTCGAAAATCTGGACTCACAGCAGACGGACCATTTGGTGCCCGAGGCAGCAATATCCCCGTGGAGACAAATCGGCTGGAGGACGATGTATTGAATCTCGAGGCAATTTGAGCCTTCTACCGTCATTAGGAGGCGCTGAACGTTACAATTCACTATCATTTTTGCGTCGGATTCGAAAATCTAGACTCACAGGAGAAGGATCATATTGTGCCCGAGACTGCAATATCCCCTTGGATACAAGTCGACTGGAGGTCGATGTATTGACTCTCGACGCAATTTGAGTGTTCCATCGTCTTTAGGAGTCCCTGAACGTTACAATTAACTATCATTTATGCGTCGGATTCGAAAATCTAGACTCACAGGAGAACGACCATAAGGTGCCCGAGGCAGCAATAAACCCTTGGAGACAAGTCGGCTGGAAACCGATGTATTGATTCTTGACCCAATTTGAGTGTTCCATCGTCATTAGGAGGCCCTGAACGTTACAGTTAACTATCATTTTAGCGTCGGATTCGAAAATCTACTAACAGGAGAAGGATCATATGGTGCACGAGACTGCAATATCCCCTTGGATACAAGTCGACTGGAGGTCGATATATTGACACTCTACGCAAATTGAGTGTTCCATCGTCTTTAGGAGTCCCTGAACGTTACAATTAACTATCATTTATGCGTCGGATTCGGAAATCTAGACTCACAGGAGAACGACCATAACGTGCCCGAGGCAGCAATATCCCCTTGGCGACAAATCAGCTGGAGGACGATGTATTGAATCTCGACGCTATTTGAGAGTACTATCGTCATCAGGAGGCGCTGAACGTTACTATTCACTACCATTTTTGCGTTGGATTCGAAAATCTAGACTCACAGGAGAAGGATTATATGGTGCCCGGGACAGCAATATCCCCTTGAAGACAAGTCCGCTGGAGGCCGATGTATTGAATCTCGACGCAATTTGAGTGTTCCATCGTCATTAGGCGGCCCTGAACCTTACAATTAACTATCAGTTTCGCGTCGGATTCGAAAATCTAAACTCACAGGAGAACGACCATAAGGTGACCGATTCAGCAACAGACCCTTGGAGACAAGTCGGCTGGAGGCCGATGTATTGAATCTCGACGCAATTTGAGTGTTCCATCGTCATTACAAGGCCCTGAACGTTACAATTAACTATCATTTTTGCGTCGGATTCGAAAATCTAGACTCACAGGAGTACGACCATAAGGTGCCCGAGGCAGCTTTAGACCCTTGGAGACAAATCAGCTGGAGGACGATGTATTGAATCTCGACGCAATTTGAGTGTTACATCGTCATTGGAAGGCCCTGAACGTTACAATTAAGTATCATTTTTGCGTCGGATTCGAAAATCTAGACTCACAGGAGAACGACCATCAGGTGCCGGAGTCAGCATTAGACCCTTGGAGACAAGTCGGCTGGAGGACGATGTATTGAATCTCAACGCAATTTGAGTGTCCCATCGTCATTAGGAGGCCCTAAACGTTGCAATTAACTATCATTTTTGCGTCGGATTCGATAATCTAAACTCACAGGAGAACGACCATAAGGTGCCCGAGGCAGCAACAGACCCTTGGAGACGAGTCGGCTGGAGGCCGATGTATTGAATCTCGACGCAATTTGAGTGTTCCATCGTCATTACAAGGCCCTGAACGTTACAATTAACTATCATTTTTGCGTCGGATTCGAAAATCTAGACTCACAGGACAACGACCATAAGGCGCCCGAGGCAGCATTAGACCCATGGAGACAAGTCGGCTGCAGGACGATGTATTGAATATCGACGCAATTTGAGTGTTCCATCGGCATTAGGAGGACCTGAAAGTTACAATTAACTATCATTTTTGCGTCGGATTCGAAAATCTAGACTCACAGGAGAAGGATCATATTGTGCCCGAGACTGCAATATCCCTTTGGATACAAGTCGACTGGAGGTCGATGAATTGACTCTCGACTCAATTTGAGTGTTCCATCGTCTTTAGGAGTCCCTGAACGTTACAATTAACAATCATTTATGCGTCGGATTCGAAAATCTAGACTCACAGGAGAACGACCATAAGGTGCCCGAGGCAGCATTAGACCCTTGGAGACAAGTCGGCTGGAGGACGATGTATTGGATCGCGACGCAATGTGAGTGTTCCTTCGTCATTAGGAGGCCCTGAATGTTACAATAAACTATCAGTTTTTCGTCGGATTCGAAAATCTAGACTCACAGCAGACGGACCATTTGGTACCCGAGGCAGCAATATCCCCTTGGAGACAAATCGGCTGGAGAACAATGTATTGAATTTCGACGCAATTTGAGTCTTCTATCGTCATTAGGAGGCGCTGAACGTTACAATTCACTATCATTTTTGCGTCGGATTCGAAAATCTAGACTCACAGGAGAAGGATCATATTGTGCCCGAGACTGCAATATCCCCTTGGATACAAGTCGACTGGAGGTCGATGTATTGACTCTCGACGCAATTTGCGTGTTCCATCGTCTTTAGGAATCCCTGAACGTTACATTTAACTATCATTTATGAGTCGGATTCGAAAATCTAGACTCACAGGAGAACGACCATAAGGTGCCCGAGGCAGCAATAGACCCTTGGAGACAAGTCGGCTGGAAACCGATGTATTGATTCTTGACGCAATTTGAGTGTTCCATCGTCATTAGGAGGCCCTGAACGTTACAATTAACTATCATTTTTGCGTCGGATTCGATAATTTAAACTCACAGGAGAACGACCATAAGGTGCCCGAGGCAGCAATAGACCTTTGGAGACAAGTCGGCTGGAGGCCGATGTATTGAATCTCGACGCAATTTGAGTGCTCCATCGGCATTAGGAGGCCCTGAACGTTACAATTAACTATCATTTTAGCGTCGGATTCGAAAATCTACAAACAGGAGAAGGATCATATGGTGCACGAGACTGCAATATCCCCTTGGATACAAGTCGACTGGAGGTCGATGTATTGACTCTCGACGCAATTTGAGTGTTCCATCGTCTTTAGGAGTCCCTGAACGTTACAATTAACTATCATTTATGCGTCGGATGCGAAAATCTAGACTCACAGGAGAACGACCATAAGGTGCCCGAGGCAGCAATAGACCCTTGAAGACAAGTCGGCTGGAAACCGATGTTTTAATTCTTGACGCAATTTGAGTGTTCCATCGTCATTAGGAGGCCCTGAACGTTACAATTAACAATCATTTTAGCGTCGGATTCGAAAATCTACTCACAGGAGAAGTTCATACGGTGCTCGAGACAGCAATATACCGATTGGAGACAAATCTACTGGAGGCCGATGTATTGAATATCGACGCAATTTGAGTGTTCCATCGTCATTAGGTCGCCCTGAACGTTATAATGAACTATCAGTTTTGCGTCGGATTCGAAAATCTAGACTTACAAGAGAACGACAATAAGGTGCCCGAAGCAGCATTAGACCCTTGGAGACAAGTCGGCTAGAGGACGATGTGTTGGACCGCGACGCAATTTGAGTGTACCATCGTCATCGGGAGGCCCTGAATGTTACAATTAACTATCAGTTTTTCGTCGGGTTCGAAAATCTAGACTCACAGCAGACGGAACATTTGGTGCCCGAGGCAGCAATATCCCCTTGGAGACAAATCGGCTGGAGGACGATGTATTGAATCTCGACGCAATTTGAGTCTTCTATCGTCATTAGGTGGCGCTGAACGTTACAATTCACTATCATTTTTGCGTCGGATTCGAAAATCTAGACTCACAGGAGAAGGATCATATTGTGCCCGAGACAGCAATATCCCCTTGGAGACAAGTCGGCTGGAGGACGATGTATTGAATCTCGACGCAATTTGAGTGTCCCATCGTCATTAGGAGACCCTAAACGTTACAATTAACTAACATTTTTGAGTCGGATTCGATAATCTAAACTCACAGGAGAACGACCATGAGGTGCCCGAGGCAGCAACAGACCCTTGGAGACAAGTCGGCTGGAGGCCGATGTATTCAATCTCGACGCAATTTGAGTGTTCCATCTTCATTACTAGGCCCTGAATGTTACAATTAACTATCAGTTTCGCGTCGGATTCGAAAATCTAGACTCACAGGAGACGGACCACATGGAGCCCGAGGCAGCAATATCCCCTTGGAGACAAGTCGGCTGGAGGTCGATGTATTGAATCTCGACTCAATTTGAGTGTTCCATCGACATTAGGTGAACCTGAACGTTACAATTAACAATCAGTTTTGCGTCGGGTTCGAAAATCTAGACTCACAGCAGAACGATCACAAGGTGCCCGTGGCAGCTATTGACCCTTGGAGACAAGTCGGTTGGAGGACGATGTATTGGATCGCGACGCAAAATGAGTGTTCCATCGTCATTAGGAGGCCATGAATGTTACAATTAACTATCAGTTTTTCGTCGGATTCGAAAATCTAAACTCACAGGAGAACGACCACAAGGTGCCCGATGCAGCAATATCGCCTTGGAGACAAGTCGGCTGGAGGTCGATGTATTGAATCTCGACGCAATTTGAGTGTTCAATCGCCAATAGGAGGCCCTGAACGTTACAATTAACTATGAGTTTTGCGTAGGATTCGAAAATCTAGACTCACAGGAGAAGGATCATATTGTGCCCGAGACAGCAATATCCCCTTGGAGACAAGTCGGCTGACGGACGATGTATTGAGTCTCGACGCAATTTGAGTGTCCCATCGTCATTAGGAGACCCTAAACGTTACAATTAACTAACATTTTTGAGTCGGATTCGATAATCTAAACTCACAGGAGAACGACCATTTGGTGCCCGAGGCAGCAACATCCCCTTGGAGACAAATCGGCTGGAGGACGATGTATTGAATCTCGACGCAATTTGAGTGTTCCATCGTCATTACTAGGCCCTGAACGTTACAATTAACTATCAGTTTCGCGTCGGATTCGAAAATCTAGACTCACAGGAGACGGACCACATGGAGCCCGAGGCAGCAATATCCCCTTGGAGACAAGTCGGCTGGAGGTCGATGTATTGAATCTCGACTCAATTTGAGTGTTCCATCGACATTAGGTGAACCTGAACGTTACAATTAACAATCAGTTTTGCGTCGGGTTCGAAAATCTAGACTCACAGCAGAACGATCACAAGGTGCCCGTGGCAGCTATTGACCCTTGGAGACAAGTCGGTTGGAGGACGATGTATTGGATCGCGACGTAAAATGAGTGTTCCATCGTCATTAGGAGGCCATGAATGTTACAATTAACTATCAGTTTTTCGTCGGATTCGAAAATCTAAACTCACAGGAGAACGACCACAAGGTGCCCGATGCAGCAATATCCCCTTGGAGACAAGTCGGCTGGAGGTCGATGTATTGAATCTCGACGCAATTTGAGTGTTCAATCGCCTATAGGTGGCCCTGAACGTTACAATTAACTAAGAGTTTTGCGTCGGATTCGAAAACGTAGAATCACCGGAGACGGACCATGTGGTGCCCGAGGCAGCGATATCCCTTTGGAGACAAGTCGGCTGGAGGCCGATGTATCGAATCTCGACGCAATTTGAGTGTTCCATCGTCATTAGGAGGCCCTGAACGTTACAATTAACTATGAGTTTAGCGTCGGATTCGAAAATCTAGACTCACAGCAGACGGACCACATGGAGCCCGAGGCAGATATCCCCTTGGAGACAAGTCGGCTGGAGGTCGATGTATTGAATCTCGACTCAATTTGAGTGTTCCATCGTCATTAGGTGGCCCTGAACGTTACAATTAACTATCATTTTTGCGTCGGATTCGAAAATCTAGACTTACAAGAGAACGACCATATGGTGCCGAGGCAGCATTAGACCCTTGGAGACAAGTCGGCTGGAGGACGATGTATTGAATCTCGACGCAATTTGAGTGTCCCATCGTCATTAGGAGGCCCTAAACGTTGCAATTAACTATCATTTTTGCGTCGGATTCCATAATCTAAACTCACAGGAGACCGACCATAAGGTGCCCGAGGCAGCAACAGACCCTTGGAAACAAGTCGGCTGGAGGTCGATGTATTGAATCTCGACGCAATTTGAGTGTTCCATCGTCATTACAAGGCCCTGAATGTTACAATTAACTATCAGTTTTTCTTCGGATTTGAAAATCTAGACTCACAGCAGACGGACCATTTGGTGCCCGAGGCAGCAATATCCCCTTGGAGACAAATCGGCTGGAGAACGATGTATTGAATCTCGACGCAATTTGAGTCTTCTATCGGCATTAGGAGGCGCTGAACGTTACAATTCACTATCATTTTTGCGTCGGATTCGAAAATCTAGACTCACAGGAGAAGGATCATATTGTGCCCGAGACTGCAATATCCCCTTGGAGACAAGTCGACTGGAGGTCGAGGTATTGACTCTCGACGCAATTTGAGTGTTCCATCGTCTTTAGGAGTCCCTGAACGTTACAATTAACTATCATTTATGCGTCGGATTCGAAAATCTAGACTCACAGGAGAACGACCATAAGTTGCCCGAGGCAGCAATAGACCCTTGGAGACAAGTCGGCTGGAAACCGATGTATTGATTCTTGACGCAATTTGAGTGTTCCATCGTCATTAGGAGGCCCTGAACGTTGCAATTAACTATCATTTTTGCGTCGGATTCGAAAATCTAGACTCACAGGAGAACGACCATAAGGTGCCCGAGGCAGCAATAGACCCTTGGAGACAAGTCGGCTGGAGGCCGATGTATTGAATCTCGACGCAATTTGAGTGTTCCAATGGCATTAGGAGGCCCTGAACGTTACAATTAACTATCATTTTAGCGTCGGATTCGAAAATCTACTAACAAGAGAAGGATCATATGGTGCACGAGACTGCTATATCCCCTTGGATACAATTCGACTGGAGGTCGATGTATTGACTCTCGACGCAATTTGAGTGTTCCATCGTCTTTAGGTGTCCGTGAGCGTTACAACTAATTATCATTTATGCGTCGGATTCGAAAATCTAGACTCACAGGAGAACGAACATAAGGTGCCCGAGGCAGCAATAGACCCTTGAAGACAAGTCGGCTGGAAACCGATCTATTGATTCTTGACGCAATTTGAGTGTTCCATCGTCATTAGGAGGCCCTGAACGTTACAATTAACAATCATTTTAGCGTCGGATTCGAAAATCTACTCACAGGAGAAGTTCATACGGTGCTCGAGACAGCAATATACCCCTTGGAGACAAATCTACTGGAGGCCGATGTATTGAATATCGACGCAATTTGAGTGTTCCATCGTCATTAGGTCGCCCTGAACGTTATAATGAACTATCAGTTTTGCGTCGGATTCGAAAATCTAGACCTACAAGAGAACGACCATAAGGTGCCCGAGGCAGCATTAGACCCTTGGAGACAAGTCGGCTGGAGGACGATGTATTGGATCGCGACGCAATTTGAGTGTTCCATCGTCATCGGGAGGCCCTGAATGTTACAATTAACTATCAGTTTTTCGTCGGGTTCGAAAATCTAGACTCACAGCAGACGGACCATTTGGTGCCCGAGGCAGCAATATCCCCTTGGAGACAAATCTGCTGGAGGACGATGTATTGAATCTCGACCCAACTTGAGTCTTCTATCGTCATTAGGAGGCGCTGAACGTTACAATTCACTATCATTTTTGCGTCGGATTCGAAAATCTAGACTCACAGGAGAAGGATTATATTGTGCCCGAGACAGCAATATCCCCTAGGAAAAAAGTCGGCTGGAGGACGATGTATTGAATCTCGACGCAATTTGAGTGTCCCATCGTCATTAGGAGGCCCTAAACGTTACAATTAACTAACATTTTTGCGTCGGATTCGAAAATCTAGACCTACAAGAGAACGACCATAAGGTGCCCGAGGCAGCATTAGACCCTTGGAGACAAGTCGGCTGGAGGACGATGTATTGGATCGCGACGCAATTTGAGTGTTCCATCGTCATCGGGAGGCCCTGAATGTTACAATTAACTATCAGTTTTTCGTCGGATTCGAAAATCTAGACTCACAGCAGACGGACCATTTGGTGCCCGAGGCAGCAATATCCCCTTGGAGACAAATCGGCTGGAGGACGATGTATTGAATCTCGACGCAATTAGAGTCTTCTATCGTCATTAGGAGGCGCTGAACGTTACAATTCACTATCATTTTTGCGTCGGAATCGAAAATCTAGACTCACAGGAGAAGGATCATATTGTGCCCGAGACAGCAATATCCCCTTGGAGACAAGTCGGCTGGAGGACGATGTATTGAATCCCGACGCAATTTGAGTGCCCCATCGTCATTAGGAGGCCCTAAACGTTACAATTAACTAACATTTTTGCGTCGGATTCGATAATCTAAACTCACAGGAGAACGACCATAAGGTGCCCGAGGCAGCAACAGACCCTTGAAGACAAGTCGGCTGGAGGCCGATGTATTGAATCTCGACGCAATTTGAGTGTTCCATCGTCATTACTAGGCCCTGAACGTTACAATTAACTATTATTTTTGCGTCGGATTCGAAAATCTAGACTTACAAGAGAACGACCATATGGTGCCCGAGGCAGCATTAGACCCTTGGAGACAAGTCGGCTGGAGGTCGATGTATTGAATCTCGACTCAATTTGAGTGTTCCATCGACATTAGGTGGCCCTGAACGTTACAATTACCAATCAGTTTTGCGTCGGGTTCGAAAATCTAGACTCACAGCAGAACGATCACAAGGTGCCCGTGGCAGCTATTGACCCTTTTAGACAAGTCGGTTGGAGGACGATGTATTGGATCGCGACGCAAAATGAGTGTTCCATCGTCATTAGGAGGCCATGAATGTTACAATTAACTATCAGTTTTTCGTCGGATTCGAAAATCTAAACTCACAGGAGAACGACCATAAGGTGCACGATGCAGCAATATCCCATTGGAGACAAGTCGGCTGGAGGTCGATGTATTGAATCTCGACGCAATTTGCGTGTTCAATCGCCAATAGGAGGCCCTGAACGTTACAATTAACTATGCGTTTAGCGTCGGATTCGAAAATCTAGACTCACAGGAGACGGACCACATGGAGCCCGAGGCAGCAATATCCCCTTGGAGACAAGTCGGCTGGAGGTCGATGTATTGAATCTCGACTCAATATGAGTGTTCCATCGTCATTAGGTGGCCCTAAACGTTGCAATTAACTATCAGTTTTGCGTCGTATTCGATAATCTAAACTCACAGGAGACCGACCACAAGGTGCCCGAGGCAGCAACAGACCCTTGGAGACAAGTCGGCTGGTGGTCGATGTATTGAATCTCGACGCAATTTGAGTGTTCCATCGTCATTACAAGGCCCTGAACGTTACAATTAACTATTATTTTTGCGTCGGATTCGAAAATCTAGACTCACAGGAGGACGACGATAAGCTGCCCGAGGCAGCAATAGACCCTTGGAGACAAGTCGGCTGGAGGCCGATGTATTGAATCTCGACGCAATTTGAGTGTTCCATCGGCATTAAGAGGCCCTGAAAGTTAGAATTAACTATCATTTTTGCGTCGGATTCGATAATCTAAACTCACAAAAGAACGACCATAAGGTGCCCGAGGCAGCAATAGACCCTTGGAGACAAGTCGGCTGGAGGCCGATGTATTGAATCTCGACGCAATTTGAGTGTTCCATCGGCATTTGGAGGCCCTGAACGGTACAGTTAACTATCATTTTAGCGTCGGATTCGAAAATCTACTAACAGGAGAAGGATCATATCGTGCACGAGGCAGCGATATCCCCTTGGAGACAAGTCGACTGGAGGACGATGTATTGAATCTCGACGCATTTTGAGTCTTCTATCGTCATTAGGAGGCGCTGAACGTTACAATTAACTATGAGTTTAGCGTCGGATTCGAAAATCTAGACTCACAGGAGACGGACCACATGGAGCCGGAGGCAGCAATATCCCCTTGGAGACAAGTCGGCTGGAGGTCGATGTATTGAATCTCGACTCAATTTGAGTGTTCCATAGTCATTTGGTGGCCCTGAACGTTACAATTAACAATCAGTTTTGCGTCGGGTTCGAAAATCTATACTCACAGCAGAACGATCACAAGGTGCCCGTGGCAGCTATTGACCCTTGGAGACAAGTCGGCTGGAGGACGATGTATTGAATCTCGACGCAATTTGAGAGTTCTATCGTCATCAGGAGGCGCTGAACGTTACTATTCACTATCATTTTTGCGTCGGATTCGAAAATCTAGACTTACAAGAGAACGACCATATGGTGCCCGAGGCAGCATTAGACCCTTGGAGACAAGTCGGCTGGAGGTCGATGTATTGAATCTCGACTCAATTTGAGTGTTCCATCGACATTAGGTGGCCCTGAACGTTACAATTACCAATCAGTTTTGCGTCGGGTTCGAAAATCTAGACTCACAGCAGAACGATAACAAGGTGCCCGTGGCAGCTATTGACCCTTGGAGACAAGTCGGTTGGAGGATGATGTATTGGATCGCGACGCAAAATGAGTGTTCCATCGTCTTTAGGAGGCCATGAATGTTACAATTAACTATCAGTTTTTCGTCGGATTCGAAAATCTAAACTCACAGGAGAACGACCATAAGGTGCACGATGCAGCAATATCCCATTGGAGACAAGTCGGCTGGAGGTCGATGTATTGAATCTCGACTCAATATGAGTGTTCCATCGTCATTAGGTGGCCCTAAACGTTGCAATTAACTATCATTTTTGCGTCGGATTCGATAATCTAAACTCACAGGAGACCGACCATAAGGTGCCCGAGGCAGCAACAGACCCTTGGAGACAAGTCGGCTGGAGGTCGATGTATTGAATCTCGACGCAATTTGAGTGTTCCATCGTCATTACAAGGCCCTGAACGTTACAATTAACTATTATTTTTGCGTCGGATTCGAAAATCTAGACTCACAGGAGGACGACGATAAGCTGCCCGAGGCAGCAATAGACCCTTGGAGACAAGTCGGCTGGAGGCCGATGTATTGAATCTCGACGCAATTTGAGTGTTCCATCGGCATTAAGAGGCCCTGAAAGTTAGAATTAACTATCATTTTTGCGTCGGATTCGATAATCTAAACTCACAGGAGAACGACCATATGGTGCCCGAGGCAGCAATAGACCCTTGGAGACAAGTCGGCTGGAGGCCGATGTATTGAATCTCGACGCAATTTGAGTGTTCCATCGGCATTTGGAGGCCCTGAACGGTACAGTTAACTATCATTTTAGCGTCGGATTCGAAAATCTACTAACAGGAGAAGGATCATATCGTGCACGAATCAGCGATATCCCCTTGGAGACAAGTCGACTGGAGGACGATGTATTGAATCTCGACGCATTTTGAGTCTTCTATCGTCATTAGGAGGCGCTGAACGTTACAATTAACAATGAGTTTAGCGTCGGATTCGAAAATCTAGACTCACAGGAGACGGACCACATGGAGCCCGAGGCAGCAATATCCCCTTGGCGACAAGTCGGCTGGAGGTCGATGTATTGAATCTCGACTCAATTTGAGTGTTCCATAGTCATTTGGTGGCCCTGAACGTTACAATTAACAATCAGTTTTGCGTCGGGTTCGAAAATCTATACTCACAGCAGAACGATCACAAGGTGCCCGTGGCAGCTATTGACCCTTGGAGACAAGTCGGCTGGAGGACGATGTATTGAATCTCGACGCAATTTGACAGTTCTATCGTCATCAGGAGGCGCTGAACGTTACTATTCACTATCATTTTTGCGTCGGATTCGAAAATCTAGACTTACAAGAGAACGACCATAAGGTGCCCGAGGCAGCATTAGACCCTTGGAGACAAGTCGGCTGGAGGACGATGTATTGGATCGCGACGCAATTTGAGTGTTCCATCGTCATTAGGGGGCCCTGAATGTTACAATTAACTATCAGTTTTTCGTCGGATTCGAAAATCTAGACTCACAGCAGACGGACCATTCGGTGCCCGAGGCAGCAATATCCCCTTGGAGACAAATCGGCTGGAGGACGATGTATTGAATCTCGACGCAATTTGAGTCTTCTATCGTCATTAGGAGGCGCTAAACGTTACAATTCGCTATCATTTTTGCGTCGGATTCGAAAATCTAGACTCACAGGAGAAGGATCATATTGTGCCCGAGACTGCAATATCCCCTTGGATACAAGTCGACTGGAGGTCGATGTATTTACTCTCGACGCAATTTGAGTGTTCCATCGTCTTTAGGAGTCCCTAAACGTTACAATTAACGATCATTTTTGCGTCGGATTCGAAAATCTAGACTCACAGGAGAACGACCATAAGGTGCCCGAGGCAGCAATAGACCCTTGGAGACAAGTCGGCTGGAAACCGATGTATTGATTCTTGACGCAATTTGAGTGTTCCATCGTCATTAGGAGGCCCTGAACGTTACAATTAACTATGAGTTTTGCGTCGGATTCGAAAATCTAGACTCACAGGAGAACGACCATAAGGTGCCCGAGGCAGCAATAGATCCTTGGAGACAAGTCGGCTGGAGGCCGATGTATTGAATCTCGACGCAATTTGAGTGTTCCACCGTCATTAGGAGGCCCTAAACGTTACAATTAACTATCATTTTTGCGTCGGATTCGATAATCTAAACTCACAGGAGAACGACAATAAGGTGCCCGAGGCAGCAATAGACCCTTGGAGACAAGTCAGGTGGAGGACGATGTATTGAATTGCGTCGCAATTTGAGTGTTCCATCGTCATTAGGACGCCCTGAATGTTACAATAAACTATCAGTTTTTCGTCGGATTCGAAAATCTAGACTCACAGCAGACGGACCATTTGTTGCCCGAGGCAGCAATATCCCATTGGAGACAAATCGACTGGTGGACGATGTATTGAATCTCGACGCAATTTGAGTCTTCTATCGTCATCAGGAGGCGCTGAACGTTACAATTCACTATCATTTTTGCGTCGGATTCGAAAATCTAGACTCACAGGAGAAGGATCACATTGTGCCCGAGACAGCAATATCCCCTTGGAGACAAGTCGGCTGGAGGCCGATGTATTGAATCTCGACGCAATTTGAGTGTTCCATCGTCATTAGGAGGCCCTGAACGTTACAATTAACTATCAGTTTCGCGTCGGATTCGAAAATCTAGACTCACAGGAGACGGACCACATGGAGTCCGAGACAGCAATATCCCCTTGGAGACAAGTCGGCTGGAGGTCGATTTATTGAATCACGACTCAATTTGAGTGTTCCATCGTCATTAGGTGGCCCTGAACGTTACAATTAACGATCAGTTTTGCGTCGGGTTCGAAAATCTAGACTCACAGCAGAACGATCACAAGGTGCCCGTGGCAGCTATTGACCCTTGGAGACAAGTCGGTTGGAGGACGATGTATTGGATCTCGACGCAATTTGAGTGTTCCATCGTCATTAGAAGGCCCTGAACGTTACAATTAACCATCAGTTTTTCGTCGGATTCGAAAATCTAAACTCACAGGAGAACGACCATAAGGTGCCCGATGCAGCAATATCCCCTTGGAGACAAGTCGGCTGGTGTTCGTTGTATTGAATGTCGACGCAATTTGAGTGTTCCATCGCCAATAGGAGGCCCTGAACGTTACAATTAACTATGAGTTTTGCGTCGGATTCGAAAACGTAGAATCACCGGAGCCGGACCATATGGTGCCCGAGGCAGCCATATCCCCTTGGAGTCAAGTCGGCTGGAGGCCGATGTATTGAATCTCGACGCAATTTGAGTGTTCCATCGCCAATAGGAGGCCCTGAACGTTACAATTAACTATGAGTTTTGCGTCGGATTCGAAAACGTAGAATCACCGGAGCCGGACCATATGGTGCCCGAGGCAGCCATATCCCCTTGGAGTCAAGTCGGCTGGAGGCCGATGTATTGAATCTCGACGCAATTTGAGTGTTCCATCGCCAATAGGAGGCCCTGAACGTTACAATTAACTATCATTTTTGCGTCGGATTCGAAAATCTAAACTCACAGGAGAACGACCATAAGGTGCCCGAGGCAGCTACGGACCCTCGGAGACAAATCGGCTGGAGGACGATGTATTGAATCTCGACGCAATTTGAGTGTTCCATCGTCATTAAGAGGCCCTGAACGTTACAATTAACTATCAGTTTTGCGTCGGATTCGAAAACGTAGAATCACCGGAGACGGACCATATGGTGCCCGAGGCAGCGATATCCCCTTGGAGACAAGTCGGCTGGAGGCCGATGTATTGAATCTCGACGCAATTTGAGTGTTCCATCGTCATTAGAAGGCCCTGAACGTTACAATTAACCATCAGTTTTTCGTCGGATTCGAAAATCTAAACTCACAGGAGAACGACCATAAGGTGCCCGATGCAGCAATATCCCCTTGGAGACAAGTCGGCTGGTGTTCGTTGTATTGAATGTCGACGCAATTTGAGTGTTCCATCGCCAATAGGAGGCCCTGAACGTTACAATTAACTATGAGTTTTGCGTCGGATTCGAAAACGTAGAATCACCGGAGCCGGACCATATGGTGCCCGAGGCAGCCATATCCCCTTGGAGTCAAGTCGGCTGGAGGCCGATGTATTGAATCTCGACGCAATTTGAGTGTTCCATCGCCAATAGGAGGCCCTGAACGTTACAATTAACTATCATTTTTGCGTCGGATTCGAAAATCTAGACTCAAAGGGGAACGACCATAAGGTGGCCGAGGCAGCAATAGACCCTTGGAGACAAGTCGGCTGGAGGCCGAAGTATTGTATCTCGACGCAATTTGAGTGTTCCATCGGCATTAGGAGGCCCTGAACGTTACAGTTAACTATCATTTTAGCGTCGGATCCGAAAATCTAAACTCACAGGAGAACGACCATAAGGTGCCCGAGGCAGCTACGGACCCTCGGAGACAAATCGGCTGGAGGACGATGTATTGAATCTCGACGCAATTTGAGTCTTCTATCGTCATTAGGAGGCGCTGAACGTTACAATTCACTATCATTTTTGCGTCGGATTCGAAAATCTATACTCACAGGAGAAGGATCATATTGTGCCCGAGACAGCAATATCCCCTTGGAGACAAGTCGGCTGGAGGCCGATGTATTGAATCTCGACGCAATTTGAGTGTTCCATCGGCATTTGGAGGCCCTGAACGGTACAGTTAACTATCATTTTAGCGTCGGATTCGAAAATCTACTAACAGGAGAAGGATCATATCGTGCACGAGGCAGCGATATCCCCTTGGAGACAAGTCGGCTGGAGGCCGATGTATTGAATCTCGACGCAATTTGATTGTTCCATCGTCATTAGGTGGACCTGAACCTTACAATTAACTATCAGTTTCGCGTCGGATTCGAAAATCCAGACTCACAGGAGACGGACCACATGGAGCCCGAGGCAGCAATATCCCCTTGCAGACAAGTCGGCTGGAGGTCGATGTATTGAATCTCGACTCAATTTGAGTGTTCCATCGCCAATAGGAGGCCCTGAACGTTACAATTACCTATGAGTTTTGCGTCGGATTCGAAAACGTAGAATCACCGGAGACGGACCATGTGGTGACCGAGGCAGCGATATCCCCTTGGAGGCAAGTCGGCGGGAGGCCAATGTATTGAATCTCGACGCAATTTGAGTGTTCCATTGCCAATAGGAGGCCCTGAACGTTACAATTAACTATGAGTTTCGCGTCGGATTCGAAAATCTAGACTCACAGGAGACGGACCACATGGAGCCCGAGGCAGCAATTTCCCCCTTGTAGACAAGTCGGCTGGAGGTCGATGTATTGAATCTCGACTCAATTTGAGTGTTCCATCGCCAATAGGAGGCCCTGAACGTTACAATTAACTATGAGTTTTGCGTCGGATTGGAAAACGTAGAATCACCGGAGACGGACCATGTGGTGCCTGAGGCAGCGATATCACCTTGGAGGCAAGTCGGCTGGAGTACGATGTATTGAATCTCGACGCAATTTGAGTGTCCCATCGTCATTAGAAGGCCCTAAACGTTACAATTAACTATCATTTTTGCGTCGGATTCGTTAATCTAAACTCACAGGAGAACGACCATAAGGTGATGGAGGCAGCAACAGACCGTTGGAGACAAGTCGGCTGGTGGCCGATGTATTGAATCTCGACGCAATTTTAGTGTTCCATCGGCATTAGGAGGCCCTGAACGTTACAGTTAACTATCATTTTTGCGTCGGATTCGAAAATCTAGACTCACAGGAGAACGAACATAAGGTGTCCGAGGCAGCAACAGACCATAGGAGACAGGTCGGCTGGGGGCCGATGTATTGAATCTCGACGCAATTTGAGTGTTCCATCGCCAATAGGAGGCCCTGAACGTTACAATTAACTATCATTTTTGCGTCGGATTCGAAAATCTAGACTCACAGGAGAACGACCATAAGGTGCCCGAGGCAGCATTAGACCCTTGGAGACAAGTCGGCTGGAGGACGATGTATTGAATCTCGACGCAATTTGAGTCGTCTATCGTCATTAGGAGGCGCTGAACGTTACAATTCACTATCATTTTTGCGTCGGATTCGAAAATCTAGACTCACAGGAGAAGGATCATATTGTGCCCGAGACAGCAATATCCCCTTGGAGACAAGTCGGCTGGAGGCCGACGTATTGAATCTCGACGCACTTTTGAGTGTTCCATCGTCATTAGGAGGCCCTGAACGTTACAATTAACTATCAGTTTCGCCTCGGATTCGAAAATCTAGACTCACAGGAGACGAACCACATGGAGCCCGAGGCAACAATATCCCCTTGGAGACAAGTTGGCTGGAGGTCGATGTATTGAATCTCGACTCAATTTGAGTGTTCCATCGTCATTAGGTGGCCCTGAACGTTACAATTAACAATCAGTTTTGCGTCGGGTTCAAAAATCTAGACTCACAGCAGAACGATCACAAGGTGCCCGTGGCAGCTATTGACCCTTGGAGACAAGTCGGTTGGAGGACGATGTATTGGGTCGCGACGCAAAATGAGTGTTCCATCGTCATTAGAAGGCCCTGAATGTTACAATTAACTATCAGTTTTTCGTCGGATTCGAAAATCTAAACTCACAGGAGAACGACCATAAGGTGCCCGATGCAGCAATATCCCCTAGGAGACAAGTCGGCTGGAGTTCGATGTATTGAATCTCGACGCAATTTGAGTGATCCATCGCCAATAGGAGGCCCTGAACGTTTCAATTAACTATGAGTTTTGCGTCGGATTCGAAATCGTAGAATCACCGGAGACGGACCATATGGTGCCCGAGGCAGCGATATCCCCTTGGAGACAAGTCGGCTGGAGGCCGATGTATTGAATCTCGACGCAATTTGAGTGTTCCATCGTCAATAGAAGGCCCTGAACGTTACAATTAACTATCATTTTTGCGTCGGCTTCGAAAATCTAGACTCACAGGAGAACGACCATAAGGTGCCCGAGGCAGCAATAGACCCTTGGAGACAAGTCGGCTGGAGGACGATGTATTGAATATCGACGCAATTTGAGAGTTCCATCGTCATTTGGAGGCCCTGAACGTTACAATTAACTATCATTTTTGCGTCGGATTCGAAAATCTAGACTTACAAGAGAACGACCATAAGGTGCCCGAGGCAGCATTAGTCCCTTTGAGACAAGTCGGCTGGAGGACGATGTATTGAATCTCGACTCAATTTGAGTGTCCCATCGTCATTATAAGGCCCTAACGTTACAATTAACTATCATTTTTGCGTCGGATTTGATAATCTAAACTCACAGATGAACGACCATAAGGAGCCCGAGGCAGCAACAGACCCTTGGAGACAAGTCGGCTGGAGGCCGATGTATTGAATCTCGACGCAATTTGAGTGTTCCATCGCCAATAGGAGGCCATGAAAGTTACAATTAACTATCATTTTTGCGTCGGATTCGATAATCTAAACTCACAGGAGAACGACCATAAGGTGATGGAGGCAGCAACAGACCGTTGGAGACAAGTCGGCTGGTGGCCGATGTATTGAATCTCGACGCAATTTGAGTGTTCCATCGGCATTAGGAGGCCCTGAACGTTACAGTTAACTATCATTTTTGCGTCGGATTCGAAAATCTAGACTCACAGGAGAACGAACATAAGGTGTCCGAGGCAGCAACAGACCATAGGAGACAGGTCGGCTGGGGGCCGATGTATTGAATCTCGACGCAATTTGAGTGTTCCATCGCCAATAGGAGGCCCTGAACGCTACAATTAACTATCATTTTTGCGTCGGATTCGAAAATCTAGACTCACAGGAGAACGACCATAAGGTGCCCGAGGCAGCAATAGACCCCTGGAGACAAGTCGGCTGGGGGCCGATGTATTGAATCTCGACGCAATTTGAGTGTTCCATCGGCATTAGGAGGCCCTGAACGTTATAGTTAACTATCATTTTAGCGTCGGATTCGAAAATCTAGACTTACAAGAGAACGACCATAAGGTGCCCGAGGCAGCATTAGACCCTTGGAGACAAGTCGGCTGGAGGACGATGTATTGAATCTCGACGCAATTTGAGTCGTCTATCGTCATTAGGAGGCGCTGAACGTTACAATTCACTATCATTTTTGCGTCGGATTCGAAAATCTAGACTCACAGGAGAAGGATCATATTGTGCCCGAGACAGCAATATCCCCTTGGAGACAAGTCGGCTGGAGGCCGACGTATTGAATCTCGACGCACTTTTGAGTGTTCCATCGTCATTAGGAGGCCCTGAACGTTACAATTAACTATCAGTTTCGCCTCGGATTCGAAAATCTAGACTCACAGGAGACGAACCACATGGAGCCCGAGGCAACAATATCCCCTTGGAGACAAGTTGGCTGGAGGTCGATGTATTGAATCTCGACTCAATTTGAGTGTTCCATCGTCATTAGGTGGCCCTGAACGTTACAATTAACAATCAGTTTTGCGTCGGGTTCAAAAATCTAGACTCACAGCAGAACGATCACAAGGTGCCCGTGGCAGCTATTGACCCTTGGAGACAAGTCGGTTGGAGGACGATGTATTGGGTCGCGACGCAAAATGAGTGTTCCATCGTCATTAGAAGGCCCTGAATGTTACAATTAACTATCAGTTTTTCGTCGGATTCGAAAATCTAAACTCACAGGAGAACGACCATATGGTGCCCGATGCAGCAATATCCCCTAGGAGACAAGTCGGCTGGAGTTCGATGTATTGAATCTCGACGCAATTTGAGTGTTCCATCGCCAATAGGAGGCCCTGAACGTTACAATTAACTATGAGTTTTGCGTCGGATTCGAAAACGTAGAATCACCGGAGACGGACCATATGGTGCCCGAGGCAGCGATATCTCCTTGGAGACAAGTCGGCTGGAGGCCGATGTATTGAATCTCGACGCAATTTGAGTGTTCCATCGTCATTAGAAGGCCCTGAACGTTACAATTAACTATCATTTTGCGTCGGCTTCGAAAATCTAGACTCACAGGAGAACGACCATAAGGTGCCCGAGGCAGCAATAGACCCTTGGAGACAAGTCGGCTGGAGGACGATGTATTGAATATCGACGCAATTTGAGAGTTCCATCGTCATTTGGAGGCCCTGAACGTTACAATTAACTATCATTTTTGCGTCGGATTCGAAAATCTAGACTTACAAGAGAACGACCATAAGGTGCCCGAGGCAGCATTAGACCCTTTGAGACAAGTCGGCTGGAGGACGATGTATTGAATCTCGACTCAATTTGAGTGTCCCATCGTCATTATAAGGCCCTAACGTTACAATTAACTATCATTTTTGCGTCGGATTTGATAATCTAAACTCACAGATGAACGACCATAAGGAGCCCGAGGCAGCAACAGACCCTTGGAGACAAGTCGGCTGGAGGCCGATGTATTGAATCTCGACGCAATTTGAGTGTTCCATCGCCAATAGGAGGCCCTGAAAGTTACAATTAACTATCATTTTTGCGTCGGATTCGAAAATCTAGACTCACAGGAGAACGACCATATGGTGCCCGAGGCAGCAATAGACCCCTGGAGACGAGTCGGCTGGAGGCCGATGTATTGAATCTCGACGCAATTTGAGTGTTCCATCGGCATTAGGAGGCCCTGAACGTTACAGTTAACTATCATTTTAGCGTCGGATTCGAAAATCTAGACTTACAAGAGAACGACCATAAGGTGCCCGAGGCAGCATTAGACCCTTGGAGACAAGTCGGCTGGAGGACGATGTATTGAATCTCGACGCAATTTGAGTGTTCCATCGCCAATAGGAGGCCCTGAAAGTTACAATTAACTATCATTTTTTCGTCGGATTCGAAAATCTAGACTCACAGGAGAACGACCATATGGTGCCCGAGGCAGCAATAGACCCCTGGAGACGAGTCGGCTGGAGGCCGATGTATTGAATCTCGACGCAATTTGAGTGTTCCATCGTCATTAGGTGGACCTGAACCTTACAATTAACTATCAGTTTCGCGTCGGATTCGAAAATCTAGACTCACAGGAGAACGATCACATGGTGCCCGTGGCAGCTATTGAACCTTGGAGACAAGTCGGTTGGAGGACGATGTATTGGATCGCGACGCAAAATGAGTGTTCCATCGTCATTAGGAGGCCCTGAATGTTACAGTTAACTATCAGTTTTTCGTCGGATTCGAAAATCTAAACTCACAGGAGAACTACCATAAGGTGCCCGATGCAGCAATATCCCCTTGGAGACAAGTCGGCTGGAGGTCGATGTATTGAACCTCGACGCAATTTGAGTGTTCCATCGCCAATAGGAGGCCCTGAACGTTACAATTAACTATGAGTTTTGCGTCGGATTTAAAAACGTAGAATCACCGGAGACGGACCATGTGGTGCCCGAGGCAGCGATATCCCCTTGGAGACAAGTCGGCTGGAGGCCGATGTATTGAATCGCGACGCAATTTGAGTGTTCCATCGGCATTAGGAGGCCCTGAACGTTACAGTTAACTATCAGTTTCGCGTCGGATTCGAAAATCTAAACTCACCGAGGCAACAACAGACCCTTGGAGACAAGTCTGCTGGAGGCCGATGTATTGAATCTCGACGCAATTTGAGTGTTCCATCGTCATTACAAGGCCCTGAACGTTACAGTTAACTATCAGTTTCGCGTCGGATTCGAAAATCTAGACTTACCAGAGAACGACCTCAAGGTGCCCGAGGCAGCATTAGACCCTTGGAGACAAGTCGGCTGGAGGCCGATGTATTGAATCTCGACGCAATTTGAGTGTTCCATCGGCATTAGGAGGCCCTGAACGTTACAGTTAACTATCATTTTAGCGTCGGATTCGAAAATCTAGACTTACAAGAGAACGACCATAAGGTGCCCGAGGCAGCATTAGACACTTGGAGACAAGTCGGCTGGAGGACGATGTATTGAATCTCGACGCAATTTGAGTGTCCCATCGTCATTAGGAGGCCCTAAACGTTACAATTAACTATCATTTTTGCGTCGGATTCGATAATCTAAACTCACAGGAGAACGACCATAAGGTGCCCGAGGCAGCAACAGACCCTTGGAGACATATCGGCTGGAGGACGATGTACTGAATCTCGACGCATTTTGAGTCTTCTATCGTCATTAGGAGGCGCTGAACGTTACAATTCACTATCATTTTTGCGTCGGATTCGAAAATCTAGACTCACAGGAGAAGGATCATATTGTGCCCGAGACAGCAATATCCCCTTGGAGACAAGTCGGCTGGAGGCTGATGTATTGAATCTCGACGCAATTTGAGTGTCCCATCGTCATTAGGAGGCCCTAAACGTCACAATTAACTATCATTTTTGCGTCGGATTCGATAATCTAAACTCACAGGAGAACGACCATAAGGTGCCCGTGGCAGCAACAGGCCCTTGGAGACAAATCGGCTGGAGGACGATGTACTGAATCTCGACGCATTTTGAGTCTTCTATCGTCATTAGGAGGCGCTGAACGTTACAATTCACTATCATTTTTGCGTCGGATTCGAAAATCTATACTCACAGGAGAAGGATCATATTGTGCCCGAGACAGCAATATCCCCTTGTAGACAAGTCGGCTGGAGGTCGATGTATTGAATCTCGACTGAATTTGAGTGTTCCATCGTCATTAGGTGGCCCTGAACGTTACAACTAACAATCAGTTTTGCGTCGGGTTCAAAAATCTAGACTCACAGCAGAACGATCACAAGGTGCCCGTGGCAGCTATTGAACCTTGGAGACAAGTCGGTTGGAGGACGATGTATTGGATCGCGACGCAAAATGAGTGTTCCATCGTCATTAGGAGGCCCTGAATGTTACAATTAACTATCAGTTTTTCGTCGGATTCGAAAATCTAAACTCACAGGAGAACGACCATAAGGTGCCCGATGCAGCAATATCCCCTTGGGGACAAGTCGGCTGGAGGTCGATGTATTGAATCTCGACGCAGTTTGAGTGTTCCATCGCCAATAGGAGGCCCTGAACGTTTCAATTAACTATGAGTTTTGCGTCGGATTCGAAAACGTAGAATCACCGTAGACGGACCATGTGGTGCCCGAGGCAGCGATATCCCCTTGGAGACAAGTCGGCTGGAGGCCGATGTATTGAATCTCGACGCAATTTGAGTGTTCCATTGTCATTAGAAGGCCCTGAACATTACAATTAACTATCATTTTTCCGTCGGATTCGATAATCTAAACTCACAGGAGAACGACAATAAGGTGCCCGAGGCAGCAACAGACCCTTGGAGACAAGTCGGCTGGAGGCCGATGTATTGAATATCGACGCAATTTCAGTGTTCCATCGGCATTAGGAGGCCCTGAACGTTACAGTTAACTATCAGTTTCGCGTCGGATTCGAAAATCTAGACTCACAGGAGAACGAACATAAGGTGTCCGAGGCAGCAACAGACCATAGGAGACAAGTCGGCTGGAGGCCGATGTATTGAATCTCGACGCAATTTGAGTGTCCCATCGCCAATAGGAGGCCCTGAACGATACAATTAACTATCATTTTTGCGTCGGATTCGAAAATCTAGACTCAAAGGAGAACGACCATAAGGTGCCCGAGGCAGCAATAGACCCCTGGAGACAAGTCGGCTGGAGGCCGATGTATTGAATCTCGACGGAATTTGAGTGTCCATTGGCATTAGGAGGCCCTGAACGTTACAGTTAACTATCATTTTTGCGTAGGATTCGATAATCTAAACTCACAGGAGAACGACCATAAGGTGCCCGAGGCAGCAACAGACCCTTGGAGACAAGTCGGTTGGAGGACGATGTATTGGATCGCGACGCAAAATGAGTGTTCCATCATTATTAGGAGGCCCTGAATGTTACAATTAACTATCAGTTTTTCGTCGGATTCGAAAATCTAAACTCACAGGAGAACGACCATAAGGTGCCCGATGCAGCAATATCCCCTTGGAGACAAGTCGGCTGGAGGTCGATGTATTGAATCTCGACGCAATTTGAGTGTTCCATCGCCAATAGGAGGCCCTGAACGTTTCAATTAACTATGAGTTTTGCGTCGGATGCGAAAACGTAGAATCACCGGAGACGGACCATGTGGTGCCCGAGGCAGCGATATCCCCTTGGAGACAAGTCGGCTGGAGGCCGATGTATTGAATCTCGACGCAATTTGAGTGTTCCATTGTCATTAGAAGGCCCTGAACATTACAATTAACTATCATTTTTGCGTCGGATTCGATAATCTAACTCACAGGAGAACGACCATAAGGTGCCCGAGGCAGCAACAGACCCTTGGAGACAAGTCGGCTGGAGGCCGATGTATTGAATATCGACGCAATTTCAGTGTTCCATCGGCATTAGGAGGCCCTGAACGTTACAGTTAACTATCAGTTTCGCGTCGGATTCGAAAATCTAGACTCACAGGAGAACGAACATAAGGTGTCCGAGGCAGCAACAGACCATAGGAGACAAGTCGGCTGGAGGCCGATGTATTGAATCTCGACGCAATTTGAGTGTTCCATCGCCAATAGGAGGCCCTGAACGTTACAATTAACTATCATTTTTGCGTCGGATTCGAAAATCTAGACTCACAGGAGAACGACCATAAGGTGCCCGAGGCAGCAATAGACCCCTGGAGACAAGTCGGCTGGAGGCCGATGTATTGAATCTCGACGGAATTTGAGTGTCCATTGGCATTAGGAGGCCCTGAACGTTACAGTTAACTATCATTTTAGCGTCGGATTCGAAAATCTAGACTTACAAGAGAACGACCATAAGGTGACCGAGGCAGCATTAGACCCTTGGAGACAAGTCGGCTGGAGGACAATGTATTGAATCTCGACGCAATTTGAGTGTCCCATCGTCATTAGGAGGCCCTAAACGATACAATTAACTATCATTTTTGCGTAGGATTCGATAATCTAAACTCACAGGAGAACGACCATAAGGTGCCCGAGGCAGCAACAGACCCTTGGAGACAAATCGGCTGGAGGACGATGTATTGAATCTCGACGCAATTTGAGTCTTGAATCGTCATTAGGAGGTGCTGAACGTTACAATTCACTATCATTTTTGCGTCGGATTCGAAAATGTAGACTCACAGGAGATGGATCATATTGTGCCCGAGACAGCAATATCCCCTTGGAGACAAGTCGGCTGGAGGCCGATGTATTGAATCTCGACGCACTTTTGGGTGTTCCATCGTCATTAGGAGGCCCTGAACGTTACAATTAAGTATCAGTTTCGCGTCGGATTCGAAAATCTAGACTCACAGGAGACGGACTACATGGAGCCCGAGGCAGCAATATCCCCTTGGAGACAAGTCGGCTGGAGGTCGATGTATTGAATCTCGACGCAATTTGAGTGTTCCATCGCCAATACGAGGCCCTAAACGTTACAATTAACTATGAGTTTTGCGTCGGATTCGAAAACGTAGAATCACCGGAGATGGACCATATGGTGCCCGAGGCAGCAATATCCCCTTGGAGACAAGTCGGCTGGAGGCCGATGTATTGAATCTCGACGCAATTTGAGTGTTCCATCGTCATTAGAAGGCCCTGAACGTTACAATTAACTATCATTTTTGCGTCGGCTTCGAAAATCTAGACTCACAGGAGAACGACCATAAGGTGCCCGAGGCAGCAATAGACCCTTGGAGACAAGTCGGCTGGAGGACGTTGTATTGAATATTGACGCAATTTGAGAGTTCCATCGTCATTAGGAGGCCCTGAACGTTACAATTAACTATCATTTTTGCGTCGGATTCGAAAATCTAGACTTACAAGAGAACGACCATAAGGTGCCCGAGGCAGCATTAGACGCTTTGAGACAAGTCGGCTGGAGGACGATGTATTGAATCTCGACGCAATTTGAGTGTCCCATCGTCATTAGAAGGCCCTAAACGTTACAATTAACTATCATTTTTGCGTCGGATTCGATAATCTAAACTCACAGGAGAACCACCATAAGGTGCCCGAGGCAGCAACAGACCCTTGGAGACAAGTCGGCTGGAGGCCGATGTATTGAATCTCGACGCAATTTGAGTGTTCCATCGCCAATAGGAGGCCCTGAACGTTACAATTAACTATCATTTTTGCGTCGGATTCGAAAATATAGACTCACAGGAGAACGACCATAAGGTGCCCGAGGCAGCAATAGACCCTTGGAGACAAGTCGGCTGGAGGCCGATGTATTGAATCTTGGCCGCAATCTGAGTGTTCCATCGGCATTAGGAGGCCCTGAAAGTTACAGTTAACTATCATTTCAGCGTCGGATTCGAAAATCTAGACTCACAGGAGAACGAACATAAGGTGCCCGAGACAGCAACAGACCATAGGAGGCAAGTCGGCTGGAGGCCGATGTATTGAATCTCGACGCAATTTGAGTGTTCCATCGTCATTTGGAGGCCCTGAATGTTACAATTAACTATCAGTTTTTCGTCGGATTCGAAAATCTAGACTCACTGGAGACGGACCATAAGGTGCCCGATGCAGTAAAATGCCCTTGGAGACCAGTCCGCTGGATTACGATGTATTGAATCGCGACGCAATTTGAGTGCTCCATCGTCATTTGGAGGCCCTGAACGTTACAATTAACTATCAGTTTCGCGTCGGATTCGAAAATCTAGACTCACAGGAGACGGACCACATGGAGCCCGAGGCAGCAATATCACCTTGTAGACAAGTCGGCAGGAGGAAGATGTATTGACTCTCGACGCAATTTGAGTGTTCCATTGTCATAAGAGGCCTGAGCATTACATTTAACTATCAGTTTTGCGCCGGATTCAAAAGCCAGACTAACAGGAGAACGACCATAAGGTGCCCGAGGCAGCAATAGACCCTTGGAGACAAGTCGGCTGGAGGACGATGTATTGAATCTCGACGCAATTTGAGTGTCCCATCGTCATTAGGAGGCCCTAAACGATACAATTAACTATCATTTTTGCGTAGGATTCGATAATCTAAACTCACAGGAGAACGACCATAAGGTGCCCGAGGCAGCAACAGACCCTTGGAGACAAATCGGCTGGAGGACGATGTATTGAATCTCGACGCAATTTGAGTCTTCTATCGTCATTAGGAGGCGCTGAACGTTACAATTCACTATCTTTTTTGCGTCGGATTCGAAAATCTAGACTCACAGGAGATGGATCATATTGTGCCCGAGACAGCAATATCCCCTTGGAGACAAGTCGGCTGGAGGCCGATGTATTGAATCTCGACGCACTTTTGGGTGTTCCATCGTCATTAGGAGGCCCTGAACGTAACAATTAAGTATCAGTTTCGCGTCGGATTCGAAAATCTAGACTCACAGGAGACGGACTACATGGAGCCCGAGGCAGCAATATCCCCTTGGAGACAAGTCGGCTGGAGGTCGATGTATTGAATCTCGACTGAAATTGAGTGTTCCATCGTCATTAGGTGGCCCTGAACGTTACAATTAACAATCAGTTTTGCGTCGGGTTCAAAAATCTAGACTCACAGCAGAACGATCACAAGGTGCCCGTGGCAGCTATTGACCCTTGGAGACAAGTCGGTTGGAGGACGATGTATTGGATCGCGACGCAAAATGAGTGTTCCATCGTCATTAGGAAGCCCTGAATGTTACAATGAACTATCAGTTTTTCGTCGGATTCGAAAATCTAAAGTCACAGGAGAACGACCATAAGGTGCCCGATGCAGCAATATCCCCTTGGAGACAAGTCGGCTGGAGGTCGATGTATTGAATCTCGACGCAATTTGAGTGTTCCATCGCCAATAGGAGGCCCTAAACGTTACAATTAACTATGAGTTTTGCGTCGGATTCGAAAACGTAGAATCACCGGAGATGGACCATATGGCGCCCGAGGCAGCGATATCCCCTTGGAGCCAAGTCGGCTGGAGGCCGATGTATTGAATCTAGACGCAATTTGAGTGTTCCATCGTCATTAGAAGGCCCCGAACGTTACAATTAACTATCATTTTTGCGTCGGCTTCGAAAATCTAGACTCACAGGAGAACGCCCGAGGCAGCAATAGACCCTTGGAGACAAGTCGGCTGGAGGACGATGTATTGAATATCGACGCAATTTGAGAGTTCCATCGACATTAGGAGGCCATGAACATTACAATTAACTATCATTTTTGCGTCGGATTCGAAAATCTAGACTTACAAGACAACGACCATAAGGTGCCCGAGGCAGCATTAGACGCTTTGAGACAAGTCGGCTGGAGGACGATGTATTGAATCTCGACGCAATTTGAGTGTCCCATCGTCATTAGAAGGCCCTAAACGTTACAATTAACTATCATTTTTGCGTCGGATTCGATATTCTAAACTCACAGGAGAACCACCATAAGGTGCCCGAGGCAGCAACAGACCCTTAGAGACAAGTCGGCTGGAGGCCGATGTATTGAATCTCGACGCAATTTGTGTGTTCCATCGTCATTAGAAGGCCCTGAACGTTACAATTAACTATCATTTTTGCGTCGGCTTCGAAAATCTAGACTCACAGGAGAACGACCATAAGGTGCCCGAGGCAGCAATAGACCCTTGGAGACAAGTCGGCTGGAGGACGATGTATTGAATCTCGACGCAATTTGAGAGTTCCATCGTCATTAGGAGGCCCTGAACGTTACAATTAACTATCATTTTTGCGTCGGATTCGAAAATCTAGACTTACAAGAGAACGACCATAAGGTGCCCGAGGCAGCATTAGACCCTTTGAGACAAGTCGGCTTTAGGACGATGTATTGAATCTCGACGCAATTTGAGTGTTCCATCGGCATTACGAGGCCCTGAACGTTACAGTTAACTATCAGTTTCGCGTCGGATTCGAAAATCTAAACTCACAGGAGAACGACCATAAGGTGCCCGAGGCAGCAACAGACCCTTGGGGACAAGTCGGCTGGAGGCCGATGTATTGAATCTCGACGCAATTTGAGTGTTCCATCGTCATTAAAAGGCCCTGAACGTTACGATTAACTATCATTTTATCGTCGGATTCGATAATCTAGACTCACAGGAGAAGGAACATAAGGTGCCCGAGACAGCAACAGACCATAGGAGACAAGTCGGCTGGAGGCCGATGTATTGAATCTCGACGCAATTTGAGTGTTCCATCGCCAACAGGAGGCCCTGAACGTTACAATTAACTATCATTTTTGCGTCGGATTCGTAAATTTAGACTCATAGGAGAACGACCATAAGGTGCCCGAGGCAGCAATAGACCCTTGGAGACAAGTCGGCTGGAGGCCGATGTATTGAATCTCGACGCAATTTGAGTGTTCCATCGGCATTAGGAGGCCCTGAACGTTACAGTTAACTATCATTTTAGCGTCGGATTCGAAAATCTAGACTCACAGGAGAAGGATCATATTGTGCCCGAGACAGCAATATCCCCTTGGAGACAAGTCGGCTGGAGGCCGATGTATTGAATCTCGACTCAATTTGAGTGTTCCATCGTCATTAGGTGGCCCTGAACGATACAATTAACAATCAGTTTTGCGTCGGGTTCGAAAATCTAGACTCACAGCAGAACGATCACAAGGTGCCCGTGGCAGCTATTGACCCTTGGAGACAAGGCGGTTGGAGGACTATGTATTGGATCGCGACGCAAAATGAGTGTTCCATCGTCATTACGAGGCCCTGAATGTTACAATTAACTATCAGTTTTTCGTCGGATTCGAAAATCTAGACTCACTGGAGACGGACCATAAGGTGCCCGATGCAGCAAAATCCCCTTGGAGACCAGTCCGCTGGAGGACGATGTATTGAATCGCGACGCAATTTGAGTGCTCCATCGTCATTTGGAGGCCCTGAACGTTACAATTAACTATCAGTTTCGCGTCGGATTCAAAAATCCAGACTCACAGGAGACGGACCATTTGGTGCCCGAGGCAGCAATATCCCCTTGGAGACAAATCAGCTGGAGGACGATGTATTGAATCTCGACGCAATTTGAGAGTTCTATCGTTATCAGGAGGCGCTGAACGTTACTACTCACTATCATTTTTGCGTCGGATTCGAAAATCTAGACTCACAGGAGAAGGATCATATGGTGCCCGAGACAGTAGTATCCCCTTGGAGACAAGTCCGCTAGAGGCCGATGTATTGAATCTCGACGCAATTTCAGTGTTCCATCGTCATTAGGAGGCGCTGAACCTTACAATTAACTATCAGTTTCGCGTCGGATTCGAAAATCTAGACTCACAGGAGAACGACCATAAGGTGCCCGAGGCTAAAATAGACCCTTGGAGACAAGTCGGCTGGAGGACGATGTATTGAATCTCGACGCAATTTGAGAGTTCTATCGTCATCAGGAGGCGCTGAAAGTTACTATTCAGTATCATTTTTGCGTCGGATTCGAAAATCTAGACTTACAAGAGAACGAACATAAGGCGCCCGAGGCAGCATTAGACCCTTGGAGACAAGTCGGCTGGAGGACGATGTATTGGATCGCGACGCAATTTGAGTGTTCCATCGTCATTACAAGGCCCTGAACGTTACAATTAACTATCATTTGATCGTCAGATTCGAAAATCTAGACTCACAGGAGAACGACCATAAGGTGCCCGAGGCAGCAACAGACAATAGGAAAGAAGTCGTCTGGAGGCCGATGTATTGAATCTCGACGCAATTTGAGTGTTCCATCGCCATTAGGAGGCCCTGAATGTCACAATTAACTATCAGTTTTTCGTCGGATTCGAAAAACTAGACTCACAGCAGACGGACCATTTGGTGCTCGAGGCAGCAATATCCCCTTGGAGACAAATCGGCTGGAGGACGATGTATTGAATCTCGACGCAATTTCAGTGTTCCATCGGCATTAGGAGGCCCTGAACGTTACAATTAACTATCATTTTTGCGTCGGATTCGAAAATCTAGACTCACAGGAGAACGACCATAAGGTGCCCGAGGCAGCAATAGACCCTCGGAGACAAGTCGGCTGAAGGCCGATGTATTGAATCTCGACGCAATTTGAGTGTTCCATCAGCATTAGGAGGCCCTGAACGTTACAGTTAACTATCATTTTAGCGTCGGATTCGAAAATCTAAACTCACAGGAGAACGACCATAAGGTGCCCGAGGCAGCAACAGACCCTTGGAGACAAGACGGCTAGAGGCCGATGTATTGAATCTCGACGCAATTTGAGTGTTCCATCGTCATTACAAGACCCTGAACGTTACAATTAACTATCATTTGATCGTCGGATTCGAAAATCTAGACTCACAGGTGAACGACCATAAGGTGCCCGAGGCAGCAACAGGCAATAGGAAAGAAGCCGGCTGGAGGCCGATGTATTGAATCTCGACGCAATTTCAGTGTTCCATCGCCAATAGGAGGCCCTGAACGTTACAATTAACTATCATTTTTGCGTCGGATTCGAAAATCTAGACTCACAGGAGAACGACCATAAGGTGCCCGAGGCAGCAATAGACCCTTGGAGACAAGTCGGCTGGAGGCCGATGTATTGAATCTCGACGCAATTTGAGTGTTCCATCGTCATTAGGAGGCCCTGAACCTTACAATTAACTATCAGTTTTGCGTCGGATTCGAAAATCTAGACTCACAGGAGACGGACCACGTGGAGCCCGAGGCAGCAGTATCCCCTTGTAGACAAGTCGGCTGGAGGAAGATGTATTGAATCTCGGCGCAATTTGAGTGTTCCATCGGCATTAGGAGGCCCTGAACGATACAATTAACTATCATTTTTGCGTCGGATTCGAAAATCTAGACTCACAGGAGAACGACCATAAGGTGCCCGAGGCAGCAATAGACTCTTGGAGACAAGTCGGCTGGAGGTCGATGTATTGGATCGCGACGCAATTTGAGTGTTCCATCGTCATTAGGAGGCCCTGAATGTTACAATTAACTATCAGTTTTTCGTCGGATTCGAAAATCTAGACTCGCAGCAGACGGACCATTTGGTGCCCGAGGCAGCAATATCGCCTTGGAAACAAATCGGTTGGAGGACGATGTATTGAATCTCGACGCAATTTGAGTCTTCTATCGTCATTAGGAGGCGCTGAACGTTACAATTCACTATCATTTTTGCGTCGGATTCGAAAATCTAGACTCACAGGAGAAGGATCACATTGTGCCCGAGACTGCAATATTCTCTTGGATACAAGTCGGCTGGAGGCCGATGTATTGAATATCGACGCAATTTGAGTGTTCCATCGTCATTAGGAGGCCCTGAACGTTACAATTAACTATGAGTTTTGCGTGGGATTCGAAAATCTAGACTCACAGGAGAACGACCATAAGGTGCCCGAGGCAGCAATAGACCCTTGGAGACAAATCAGCTGGAGGCCGATGTATTGAATCTCGACGCAATTTGAGTGTTCCATCGTCATTAGGAGGCCCTAAACGTTACAATTAACTATCATTTTTGCGTCGGATTCGATAATCTAAACTCACAGGAGAACGACCATAAGGTGCCCGAGGCAGCAATAGCCCCTTGGAGACAAGTCGGCTGGAGGACGATGTATTGGATCGCGACGCAATTTGAGTGTTCCATCGTCATTAGGAGGCCCTGAACGTTACAATGAACTATGAGTTTTGCGTCGGATTCGAAAATCTATACTCACAGGAGACGGACCACATGGAGCCCGAGGCAGCAATATCCCCTTGGAGCCAAGTCGACTGGAGGTCGATGTATTGAATCTCGACTCAATTTGAGTGTTCCATCGTCATTAGGTGGCCCTAAATGTTACAATTAACAATCAGTTTTTCGTCGTGTTCGATAATCTAGTCTCACAGCAGAACGATCACAAGGTGCCCGTGGCAGCTATTGACCCTTGGAGACAAGTCGGTTGGATGACGATGTATTTAATCGCCACGCAAAATGAGTGTTCCATCGTCATTAGGAGGCCCTGAATGTTACAATTAACCATCAGTTTTTCGTCGGATTCGAAAATCTAGACTCACTGGAGACGGACCATAAGGTGCCCGATGCAGCAATATCCCCTTGGAGATCAGTCCGCTGGAGGACGATGTATTGAATCGCGACGCAATTTGAGTGCTCCATCGTCATTTGGAGGCCCTGAACGTTACAATTAACTATCAGTTTCGCGTCGGATTCAAAAATCCAGACTCACAGGAGACGGACCATTTGGTGCCCGAGGCAGGAATATCCCCTTGGAGACAAATCAGCTGGAGGACGATGTATTGAATCTCGACGCAATTTGAGAGTTCTATCGTTATCAGGAGGCGCTGAACGTTACTACTCACTATCATTTTTGCGTCGGATTCGAAAATCTAGACTCACAGGAGAAGGATCATATGGTGCCCGAGACAGTAGTATCCCCTTGGAGACAAGTCCGCTAGAGGCCGATGTATTGAATCTCGACGCAATTTCAGTGTTCCATCGTCATTAGGAGGCGCTGAACCTTACAATTAACTATCAGTTTCGCGTCGGATTCGAAAATCTAGACTCACAGGAGAACGACCATAAGGTGCCCGAGGCTAAAATAGACCCTTGGAGACAAGTCGGCTGGAGGACGATGTATTGAATCTCGACGCAATTTGAGAGTTCTATCGTCATCAGGAGGCGCTGAAAGTTACTATTCACTATCATTTTTGCGTCGGATTCGAAAATCTAGACTTACAAGAGAACGAACATGAGGCGCCCGAGGCAGCATTAGACCCTTGGAGACAAGTCGGCTGGAGGACGATGTATTGGATCGCGACGCAATTTGAGTGTTCCATCGTCATTACATGGCCCTGAACGTTACAATTAACTATCATTTGATCGTCAGATTCGAAAATCTAGACTCACAGGAGAACGACCATAAGGTGCCCGAGGCAGCAACAGACAATAGGAAAGAAGTCGTCTGGAGGCCGATGTATTGAATCTCGACGCAATTTGAGTGTTCCATCGCCATTAGGAGGCCCTGAATATCACAATTAACTATCAGTTTTTCGTCGGATTCGAAAAACTAGACTCACAGCAGACGGACCATTTGGTGCTCGAGGCAGCAATATCCCCTTGGAGACAAATCGGCTGGAGGACGATGTATTGAATCTCGACGCAATTTCAGTGTTCCATCGGCATTAGGAGGCCCTGAACGTTACAATTAACTATCATTTTTGCGTCGGATTCGAAAATCTAGACTCACAGGAGAACGACCATAAGGTGCCCGAGGCAGCAATAGACCCTCGGAGACAAGTCGGCTGAAGGCCGATGTATTGAATCTCGACGCAAATTGAGTGTTCCATCAGCATTAGGAGGCCCTGAACGTTACAGTTAACTATCATTTTAGCGTCGGATTCGAAAATCTAAACTCACAGGAGAACGACCATAAGGTGCCCGAGGCAGAACAGACCCTTGGAGACAAGACGGCTAGAGGCCGATGTATTGAATCTCGACGCAATTTGAGTGTTCCATCGTCATTACAAGACCCTGAACGTTACAATTAACTATCATTTGATCGTCGGATTCGAAAATCTAGACTCACAGGTGAACGACCATAAGGTGCCCGAGGCAGCAACAGACAATAGGAAAGAAGCCGGCTGGAGGCCGATGTATTGAATCTCGACGCAATTTCAGTGTTCCATCGCCAATAGGAGGCCCTGAACGTTACAATTAACTATCATTTTTGCGTCGGATTCGAAAATCTAGACTCACAGGAGAACGACCATAAGGTGCCCGAGGCAGCAATAGACCCTTGGAGACAAGTCGGCTGGAGGCCGATGTATTGAATCTCGACGCAATTTGAGTGTTCCATCGTCATTAGGAGGCCCTGAACCTTACAATTAACTATCAGTTTTGCGTCGGATTCGAAAATCTAGACTCACAGGAGACGGACCACGTGGAGCCCGAGGCAGCAGTATCCCCTTGTAGACAAGTCGGCTGGAGGAAGATGTATTGAATCTCGGCGCAATTTGAGTGTTCCATCGGCATTAGGAGGCCCTGAACGTTACAATTAACTATCATCTTTGCGTCGGATTCGAAAATCTAGACTCACAGGAGAACGACCATAAGGTGCCCGAGGCAGCAATAGACACTTGGAGACAAGTCGGCTGGAGGTCGATGTATTGGATCGCGACGCAATTTGAGTGTTCCATCGTCATTAGGAGGCCCTGAATGTTACAATTAACTATCAGTTTTTCGTCGGATTCGAAAATCTAGACTCGCAGCAGACGGACCATTTGGTGCCCGAGGCAGCAATATCGCCTTGAAACAAATCGGTTGGAGGACGATGTATTGAATCTCGACGCAATTTGAGTCTCTATCGTCATTAGGAGGCGCTGAACGTTACAATTCACTATCATTTTTGCGTCGGATTCGAAAATCTAGACTCACAGGAGAAGGATCACATTGTGCCCGAGACTGCAATATCCTCTTGGATACAAGTCGGCTGGAGGCCGATGTATTGAATATCGACGCAATTTGAGTGTTCCATCGTCATTAGGAGGCCCTGAACGTTACAATTAACTATGAGTTTTGCGTGGGATTCGAAAATCTAGACTCACAGGAGAACGACCATAAGGTGCCCGAGGCAGCAATAGACCCTTGGAGACAAATCAGCTGGAGGCCGATGTATTGAATCTCGACGCAATTTGAGTGTTCCATCGTCATTAGGAGGCCCTAAACGTTACAATTAACTATCATTTTTGCGTCGGATTCGATAATCTAAACTCACAGGAGAACGACCATAAGGTGCCCGAGGCAGCAATAGCCCCTTGGAGACAAGTCGGCTGGAGGACGATGTATTGGATCGCGACGCAATTTGAGTGTTCCATCGTCATTAGGAGGCCCTGAACGTTACAATGAACTATGAGTTTTGCGTCGGATTCGAAAATCTATACTCACAGGAGACGGACCACATGGAGCCCGAGGCAGCAATATCCCCTTGGAGCCAAGTCGACTGGAGGTCGATGTATTGAATCTCGACTCAATTTGAGTGTTCCATCGTCATTAGGTGGCCCTAAATGTTAAATTAACAATCAGTTTTTCGTCGTGTTCGATAATCTAGTCTCACAGCAGAACGATCACAAGGTGCCCGTGGCAGCTATTGACCCTTGGAGACAAGTCGGTTGGATGACGATGTATTTAATCGCCACGCAAAATGAGTGTTCCATCGTCATTAGGAGGCCCTGAATGTTACAATTAACCATCAGTTTTTCGTCGGATTCGAAAATCTAGACTCACTGGAGACGGACCATAAGGTGCCCGATGCAGCAATATCCCCTTGGAGATCAGTCCGCTGGAGGACGATGTATTGAATCGCGACGCAATTTGAGTGCTCCATCGTCATTTGGAGGCCCTGAACGTTACAATTAACTATCAGTTTCGCGTCGGATTCAAAAATCCAGACTCACAGGAGACGGACCATTTGGTGCCCGAGGCAGGAATATCCCCTTGGAGACAAATCAGCTGGAGGACGATGTATTGAATCTCGACGCAATTTGAGAGTTCTATCGTCATCAGGAAGCGCTGAACGTTACTTTTCACTATCATTTTGGCGTCGGATTCGAAAATCTAGACTCACAGGAGAAGGATCATATGGTGCCCGAGACAGCAATATCCCCTTGGAGACAAGTCCGCTGGAGGCCGATGTATTGAATCTCGACGCAATTTGAGTGTTTCATCGTCATTAGGAGGCCCTGAACCTTACAATTAACTATCAGTTTCGCGTCGGATTCGAAAATCTAGACTCACAGGAGACGGTCCACATGGAGCCCGAGGCAGCAATATCCCCTTGTAGACAAGTCGGCTGGGGGAAGGTGTATTGACTCTCGACGCAATTTGAGTGTTCCATCGTCATTAAGAGGCCTGAGCATTACATTTAACTATCAGTTTTGCGTCGGATTCTAAAATCTAGACTCACAGGAGAACGACCATAAGGTGACCGAGGCAGCAATAGACCCTTGGAGACAAGTCGGCTGGAGGACGATGTATTGAATCTCGACGCAATTTGAGAGATCTATCGTCATCAGGAGGCGCTGAACGTTTACTATTCACTAACATTTTTGCGTCGGATTCGAAAATCTAGACTTACAAGAGAACGACCATAAGGTGCCCAAGGCAGTATTAGACCCTTGGAGTCAAGTCGGCTGGAGGACGATGTATTGGATCGCGACGCAATTTGAGTGTTCCATCGTCATTAGGAGGCCCTGAATGTTACAATTAACTATCAGTTTTTCGTCGGATTCGAAAATCTAGACTCACAGCAGACGGACCACTTGGAGCCCGAGGCAGCAATATCCCCTTGTAGACAAATCGGCTGGAGGACGATGTATTGAATCTCGACGCAATTTGAGTCTTCTAATCGTCATTAGGAGGCGCTGAACGTTACAATTCACTATCAATTTTGCGTCGGATTCGAAAATCTAGACTCACAGGAGAAGGATCATATTGTGCCCGAGACTGCAATATCCCCTTGGATACAAGTCGACTGGAGGTCGATGTATTGACTCTCGACGCAATTTGAGTGTTCCATCGTCTTTAGGAGTCCCTGAACGTTTCAATTAACTATCATTTTTGCGTCGGATTCGAAAATCTAGACTCACAGGAGAACGACCATAAGGTGCCCGAGGCAGCAATAGACCCTTGGAGGACAAGTCGGCTGGAGGACGATGTATTGAATCTCGACGCAATTTGAGTGTTCCATCGGCATTAGGAGGCCCTGAACGTTACAATTAACTATCATTTATGCGTCGGATTCGAAAATCTAGACTCACAGGAGAAGGATCGTGTTGTGCCCGAGGCAGCATTAGAACCTTGGAGACAAGTCGGCTGGAGGACGATGTATCGGATCGCGACGCAATTTGGGTGTCCCATCGTCATTAGGAGGCCCTAAACGTTACAATTAACTATCATTTTTGCGTCGGATACGATAATCTAAACTCACAGGAGAACGACCATAAGGTGCCCGAGGCAGCAACAGACCCTTGGAGACAATTCGGCTGGAGGCCGATGTATTGAATCTCGACGCAATTTGAGTGTTCCATCGTCATTAATAGGCCCTGAACCTTACAATTAACTATCAGTTTCGCGTCGGATTCGAAAATCTAGACTCACAGGAGAACGACCATAAGGTGCCCGAGGCAGCAATAGACTCTTGGAGACAAGTCGGCTGGAGGACATTGTATAGAATCTCGACGCAATTTGAGTGTTCCATCGTCTTTAGGAGTCCCTGAACGTTACAATTAACTATCATTTATGCGTCGGATTCGAAAATGTAGACTCACAGGAGAAGGATCATACTGTGCCCGAGGCGGCATTAGACCCTTGGAGACAAGTCGGCTGGAGGTCGATGTATTGAATCTCGTCGCAATTTGAGTGTTCCATCGTCATTAGGAGGCCCCTGAACGTTACAATTATCTATCATTTTATCGTCGGATTCTTAAATCTAGACTCACATGAGAGCGAACATAAGAGGCCGAGGCAGTAATATCCCCATGGAGACAAGTCGGCTGGAGGACGATGTATTGAATCGCGACGCAATTTGAGTGTCCCATCGTCATTAGGAGGCCCTAAACGTTAGAATTAACTATCATTTTTGCGTCGGATTCGATAATCTAAACTCACAGGAGAACGACCATAAGGTGCCCGAGGCAGCAACAGACCCTTGGAGACAAGACGGCTGGAGGCCGATGTATTGAATCTCGACGCAATTTGAGTGTTCCATCGTCATTAGGAGGCTCTAAACGTTACAATTAACTATCACTTTTGCGTCGGATTCGATAATCTAAACTCACTGGAGAACGACCATATGGTGCCCGAGGCAGCAATAGACCCTTCGAGACAAGTCGGCTGGAGGACGATGTATTGGATCGCGACGCAATCTGAGTGTTCCATCGTCATTAGGAGGCCCTGAACGTTACAATTAACTAAGAGTTTTGCGTCGGATTCGAAAATCTAGACACACAGGAGACGGACCACATGGAGCCCGAGGCAGCAATATCCCCTTGGAGACAAGTCGGCTGGAGGTCGATGTATTGAATCTCGACTCAATTTGAGTGTTCCATCGTCATTAGGTGGCCCTAAATGTTACAATTAACAATCAGTTTTGCGTCGTGTTCGATAATCTAGACTCACAGCAGAACGATCACAAGGTGCCCGTGGCAGCTATTGACCCTTGGAGACAAGTCGGTTGGAGGACGATGTATCTAATCGCCACGCAAAATGAGTGTTCCATCGTCATTAGGAGGCCCTGAATGTTACAATTAACTATCAGTTTTTCGTCGGATTCGAAAATCTAGACTCACTGGAGACGGACCATAAGGTGCCCGATGCAGCAATATCCCCTGGGAGACCAGTCCGCTGGAGGACGATGTATTGATTCGCGACGCAATTTGAGTGCTCCATCCTCATTTGGAGGCCCTGAACGTTACAATTAACTATCAGTTTCGCGTCGGATTAAAAAATCCAGACTCAGAGGAGACGGAACATTTGGTGCCCGAGGCAGCAATATCCCCTTGGAGGACAAATCAGCTGGAGGACGATGTATTGAATCTCGACGCCGATTTGAGAGTTCTATCGTCATCAGGAGGCGCTGAACGTTACTATTCACTATCATTTTGGCGTCGGATTCGAAAATCTAGACTCACAGGAGAAGGATCACATGGTGCCCGAGACAGCAATATCCCCTTGGAGAAAAGTCCGCTGGAGGCCGATGTATTGAATCTCGACGCAATTTGAGTGTTCCATCGTCATTAGGAGGCCCTGAACCTTACAATTAACTATCAGTTTCGCGTCGGATTCGAAAATCTAGACTCACAGGAGACAGTTTCACATGGAGCCCGAGGCAGCAATATCCCCTTGTAGGCAAGTCGGCTGGAGGAAGATGTATTGACTCTCGACGCAATTTGAGTGTTCCATCGTCATTAAGAAGCCCTGAGCATTACATTTAACTATCAGTTTTGCGTCGGATTCCAAAATCTAGACTCACAGGAGAACGACCATAAGGTGCCCGAGGCAGCAATAGACCCTTGGAGACAAGTCGGCTGGAGGACGATGTATTGAATCTCGACGCAATTTGAGAGATCTATCGTCATCAGGAGGCGCTGAACGTTACTATTCACTATCATTTTTGCGTCGGATTCGAAAATTTAGACTTACAAGAGAACGACCATAAGGTGCCCGAGGCAGCATTAGACCCTTGGAGACAAGTCGGCTGGAGGACGATGAATTGGATCGCGACGCAATTTGAGTGTTCCATCGTCATTAGGAGGCCCATGAATGTTACAATTAACCTATCAGTTTTTCGTCGGATTCGAAAATCTAGACTCACAGCAGACGGACAACTTGGTGCCCGAGGGCAGCTATATTCCCTTGGAGACAAATCGGCTGGAGGACGATGTATTGAATCTCGACGCAATTTGAGTCTTCTATCGTCATTAGGAGGCGCTGAACGTTACAATTCACTATCATTTTTGCGTCGGATTCGAAAATCTAGACTCACAGGAGAAGGATCATATTGTGCCCGAGACTGCAATATCCCCTTGGATACAAGTCGACTGGAGGTCGATGTATTGACTCTCGACGCAATTTGAGTGTTCCATCGTGTTTAGGAGTCCCTGAACGTTACAATTAACTATCGTTTTGCGTCGGATTCGAAAATCTAGACTCACAGGAGACCGACCATAAGGTGCCCGAGGCAGCAATAGACCCTTGGAGACAAGTCGGCTGGAGGACGATGTATTGAATCTCGACGCAATTTGAGTGTTCCATCGGCATTAGGAGGCCCTGAACCTTACAATTAACTATCAGTTTCGCGTCGGATTCGAAAATCTAGACTCACAGGAGAACGACCATAAGGTGCCCGAGGCAGCAATAGACCCTTGGAGACAAGTCGGCTGGAGGACGATGTATTGAATCTCGACGCAATTTGAGTGTTCCATCGTCTTTAGGAGTCCCTGAACGTTACAATTAACTATCATTTTTGCGTCGGATTCGATAATCTAAACTCACAGGAGAACGACCACAAGGTGCCCGAAGCAGCAATAGACCCTTGGAGACAAGTCGGCTGTAAACCGATGTATTGATTCTTGACGCAAATTTGAGTGTTTCATCGTCATTAGGAGGCCCTGAACGCTACAATTAACAATCATTTTAGCGTCGGATTCGAAAATCTACTCACAGGAGAAGTTCATACGGTGCTCGAGACAGCAATATACCCCTTGGAGACAAATCGACTGGAGGCCGATGTACTGAATTTCGACGCAATTTGAGTGTTCCATCGTCATTAGGTCGCCCTGAACGTTATAATGAACTATCAGTTTTGCGTCGGATTCGAAAATCTAGACTTACAATACAACGACCATAAGGGGCCCGAGGCAGCAATAGACCCTTGGAGACAAGTCGGCTGGAGGCCGATGTATTGAATCTCGACGGAATTTGAGTGTTCCATCGGCATTAGGAGGCCCTGAACGTTACAGTTAACTATCATTTTAGCGTCGGATTCGAAAATCTACTAACAGGAGAAGGATCATATGGTGCACGAGGCTGCAATATTCCCCTTGGATACTAGTCGACTGGAGGTCGATGTATTGACTCTCGACCCAATTTGAGTGTTCCATCGTCTTTAGGAGTCCTGAACGTTACAATTAACTATCATTTATGCGTCGGATTCGAAAATCTAGACTCACAGGAGAACGACCATAAGGTGCCCGAGACAGCAATAGACCCTTGGAGACAAGTCGGCTGGAAACCGATGTATTAATTCTTGACGCAATTTGAGTGTTCCATCGTCATTAGGAGGCCCTGAACGTTACAATTAACAATCATTTTAGCGTCGGATTCGAAAATCTACTCGCAGGAGAAGTTCATACGGTGCTCGAGACAGCAATATACCCCTTGGAGACAAGTCGGCTGGAGGACGATGTATTGACTCTCGACGCAATTTGAGTGTTCCATCGTCTTTAGAAGTCCCTGAACGTTACAATTAACTATCATTTTTGCGTCGGATTCGAAAATCTAGACTCACAGGAGAAGGATCATATTGTGCCCGAGACTGCAATATCCATTAGGATACAAGTCGACTGGAGGTCGATGTATTGACTCTCGACGCAATTTGAGTATTCCATCGTGTTTAGGAGTCCCTGAACGTTACAATTAACTATCGTTTTTGCGTCGGATTCGAAAATCTAGACTCACAGCAGACGGACCACTTGGTGCCCGAGGCAGCTATATCCCCTTGGAGACAAATCGGCTGGAGGACGATGTATTGAATCTCGACGCAATTTGAGTCTTCTATCGTCATTAGGAGGCGCTGAACGTTACAATTCACTATCATTTTTGCGTCGGATTCGAAAATCTAGACTCACAGGAGAAGGATCATATTGTGCCCGAGACTGCAATATCCATTTGGATACAAGTCGACTGCAGGTCGATGTATTGACTCTCGACGCAATTTGAGTGTTCCATCGTGTTTAGGAGTCCCTGAACGTTACAATTAACTATCGTTTTTGCGTCGGATTCGAAAATCTAGACTCACAGGAGAACGACCATAAGGTGCCCGAGGCAGCAATAGACCCTTGGAGACAAGTCGGCTGGAGGACGATGTATTGAATCTCGACGCAATTTGAGTGTTCCATCGGCATTAGGAGGCCCTGAACCTTACAATTAACTATCAGTTTCGCGTCGGATTCGAAAATCTAGACTCACAGGAGAACGACCATAAGGTGCCCGAGGCAGCAATAGACCCTTGGAGACAAGTCGGCTGGAGGACGATGTATTGAATCTCGACGCAATTTGAGTGTTCCATCGTCTTTAGGAGTCCCTGAACGTTACAATTAACTATCATTTTTGCGTCGGATTCGATAATCTAAACTCACAGGAGAACGACCATAAGGTGCCCGAGGCAGCAATAGACCCTTGGAGACAAGTCGGCTGTAAACCGATGTATTGATTCTTGACGCAATTTGAGTGTTTCATCGTCATTAGGAGGCCCTGAACGCTACAATTAACAATCATTTTAGCGTCGGATTCGAAAATCTACTCACAGGAGAAGTTCATACGGTGCACGAGACAGCAATAACCCCCTTGGAGACAAATCGACTGGAGGCCGATGTACTGAATTTCGACGCAATTTGAGTGTTCCATCGTCATTAGGTCGCCCTGAACGTTATAATGAACTATCAGTTTTGCGTCGGATTCGAAAATCTAGACTTACAATACAACGACCATAAGGGGCCCGAGGCAGCAATAGACCCTTGGAGACAAGTCGGCTGGAGGCCGATGTATTGAATCTCGACGGAATTTGAGTGTTCCATCGGCATTAGGAGGCCCTGAACGTTACAGTTAACTATCATTTTAGCGTCGGATTCGAAAATCTACTAACAGGAGAAGGATCATATGGTGCACGAGGCTGCAATATCCCCTTGGATACAAGTCGACTGGAGGTCGATGTATTGACTCTCGACCCAATTTGAGTGTTCCATCGTCTTTAGGAGTCCCTGAACGTTACAATTAACTATCATTTATGCGTCGGATTCGAAAATCTAGACTCACAGGAGAACGACCATAAGGTGCCCGAGACAGCAATAGACCCTTGGAGACAAGTCGGCTGGAAACCGATGTATTAATTCTTGACGCAATTTGAGTGTTCCATCGTCATTAGGAGGCCCTGAACGTTACAATTAACAGTCATTTTAGCGTCGGATTCGAAAATCTACTCGCAGGAGAAGTTCATACGGTGCTCGAGACAGCAATATACCCCTTGGAGACAAGTCGGCTGGAGGACGATGTATTGACTCTCGACGCAATTTGAGTGTTCCATCGTCTTTAGGAGTCCCTGAACGTTACAATTAACTATCATTTTTGCGTCGGATTCGAAAATCTAGACTCACAGGAGAAGGATCATATTGTGCCCGAGACTGCAATATCCATTTGGATACAAGTCGACTGGAGGTCGATGTATTGACTCTCGACGCAATTTGAGTGTTCCATCGTGTTTAGGAGTCCCTGAACGTTACAATTAACTATCGTTTTTGCGTCGGATTCGAAAATCTAGACTCACAGCAGACGGACCACTTGGTGCCCGAGGCAGTTATATCCCCTTGGAGACAAATCGGCTGGAGGACGATGTATTGAATCTCGACGCAATTTGAGTCTTCTATCGTCATTAGGAGGCGCTGAACGTTACAATTCACTATCATTTTTGCGTCGGATTCGAAAATCTAGACTCACAGGAGAAGGATCATATTGTGCCCGAGACTGCAATATCCATTTGGATACAAGTCGACTGGAGGTCGATGTATTGACTCTCGACGCAATTTGAGTGTTCCATCGTGTTTAGGAGTCCCTGAACGTTACAATTAACTATCGTTTTTGCGTCGGATTCGAAAATCTAGACTCACAGGAGAACGACCATAAGGTGCCCGAGGCAGCAATAGACCCTTGGAGACAAGTCGGCTGGAGGACGATGTATTGAATCTCGACGCAATTTGAGTGTTCCATCGGCATTAGGAGGCCCTGAACCTTACAATTAACTATCAGTTTCGCGTCGGATTCGAAAATCTAGACTCACAGGAGAACGACCATAAGGTGCCCGTGGCAGCAATAGACCCTTGGAGACAAGTCGGCTGGAGGACGATGTATTGAATCTCGACGCAATTTGAGTGTTCCATCGTCTTTAGGAGTCCCTGAACGTTACAATTAACTATCATTTTTGCGTCGGATTCGATAATCTAAACTCACAGGAGAACGACCATAAGGTGCCCGAGGCAGCAATAGACCCTTGGAGACAAGTCGGCTGTAAACCGATGTATTGATTCTTGACGCAATTTGAGTGTTTCATCGTCATTAGGAGGCCCTGAACGCTACAATTAACAATCATTTTAGCGTCGGATTCGAAAATCTACTCACAGGAGAAGTTCATACGGTGCTCGAGACAGCAATATCCCCCTTGGAGACAAATCGGCTGGAGGCCGATGTACTGAATATCGACGCAATTTGAGTGTTCCATCGTCATTAGGTCGCCCTGAACGTTATAATGAACTATCAGTTTTGCGTCGGATTCGAAAATCTAGACTTACAATACAACGACCATAAGGGGCCCGAGGCAGCATTAGACCCTTGGAGACAAGTCGGCTGGAGGACGATATATTGGATCGCGTCGCAATTTGAGCGTTCCATCGTCATTAGGAGGCCCTGAATGTTACAATTAACTATCAGTTTTTCGTCGGATTCGAAAATCTAGACTCACAGCAGACAGACCACTTGGTGCCCGAGGCAGCAATATCCCCTTGGAGACAAATCAGCTGGAGGACGATGTATTGAATCTCGACGCAATTTGAGAGTTCTATCGTCATCAGGAGGCGCTGAACGTTACTATTCACTATCATTTTGGCGTCGGATTCGAAAATCTAGACTCACAGGAGAAGGATCATATGGTGCCCGAGGCAGCAATAGACCCTTGGAGACAAGTCGGCTGGAAAAAGATGTATTGATTCTTGACGCAATTTGAGTGTTCCATCGTCATTAGGACGCTCTGAACGTTACAATTAACTATCATTTTTGCGTCGGATTCGAAAATCTAGACTCACAGGAGAACGACCATAAGGTGCCCGAGGCTGCAATAGACCCTTGGAGACAAGTCGGCTGGAGGACGATGTATGAATCTCGACGCAATTTGAGAGTTCCATCGTCATTAGGAGGCCCTGAACGTTACAATTAACTATCATTTTTGCGTCGGATTCGAAAATCTAGACTTACAAGAGAACGACCATAAGGTGCCCGAGGCAGCATTAGACCCTTGGAGACAAGTCGGCTGGAGGACGATGTATTGGATCGCTTCGCAATTTGAGCGTTCCATCGTCATTAGGAGGCCCTGAATGTTACAATTAACTATCAGTTTTTCGTCGGATTCGAAAATCTAGACTCACAGCAGACGGACCAGTTGGTGCCCGAGGCAGCAATATCCCATTGGAGACAAATCAGCTGGAGGACGATGTATTGAATCTCGACGCAATTTGAGAGTTCTATCGTCATCAGGAGGCGCTGAACGTTACTATTCACTATCATTTTGGCGTCGGATTCGAAAATCTAGACTCACAGGAGAAGGATCATATGGTGCCCGAGACAGCAATATCCCCTTGGAGACAAGTCCGCTGGAGGCCGATGTATTGAATCTCGACGCAATTTGAGTGTTCCATCGTCATTAGGAGGCCCTGAACCTTACAATTAACTATCAGTTTTGCATCGGATTCGAAAATCTAGACTCACAGGAGACGATCCACATGGAGCCCGAGGCAGCAATATCCCCTTGTAGGCAAGTCGGCTGGAGGAAGATGTATTGACTCTCGACGCAATTTGAGTGTTCCATCGTCATTAAGAGGCCCTGAGCTTTACATTTAACTATCAGTTTTGCGTCGGATTCTAAAATCTAGACTAACAGGAGAACGACCATAAGGTGCCCGAGGCAGCAATAGACCCTTGGAGACAAGTCGGCTGGAGGACGATGTATTGAATCTCGACGCAATTTGAGTCATCCATCGTCATTACAAGGCCCTGAACGTTACAATTAACTACCATTTTTGCGTCGGATTCGAAAATCTACTAACAGGAGAAGGATCATATGGTGCACGAGGCTGCAATATCCCCTTGGATACAAGTCGACTGGAGGTCGATGTATTGACTCTCGACCCAATTTGAGTGTTCCATCGTCTTTAGGAGTCCCTGAACGTTACAATTAACTATCATTTATGCGTCGGATTCGAAAATTTAGACTCACAGGAGAACGACCATAAGGTGCCCGAGGCAGCAATAGACCCTTGGAGACAAATCGGCTGGAAACCGATGTATTAATTCTTGACGCAATTTGAGTGTTCCATCGTCATTAGGAGGCCCTGAACGTTACAATTAACAATCATTTTAGCGTCGGATTTGAAAATCTACTCACAGGAGAAGTTCATACGGTGCTCGAGACAGCAATATACCCCTTGGAGACAAGTCGGCTGGAAACCGATGTATTGACTCTCGACGCAATTTGAGTGTTCCATCGTCTTTAGGAGTCCCTGAACGTTACAATTACCTATCATTTATGCTTCGGATTCGAAAATCTAGACTCACAGGAGAACGACCATAAGGTGCCCGAGGCAGCAATAGACCCTTGGAGACAAGTCGGCTGGAAACCGATGTATTGATTCTCGACGCAATTTGAGTGTTCCATCGTCATTAGGAGGCCCTGAATGTTACAATTAACTATCAGTTTTTCGTCGGATTCGAAAATCTAGACTCACAGCAGACGGACCATTAGGTGCGCGAGGCAGCAATATCCCCTTGGAGACAAATCGGCAAAAGGACGATGTATAGAATCTCGACGCAATTTGAGTCTTCTATCGTCATTAGGAGGCGCTGAACGTTACAATTCACTATCATTTTTGCGTCGGATTCGAAAATCTAGACTCACAGGAGAAGGATCATATGGTGCCCGAGGCAGCAGTAGACCCTTGGAGACAAGTCGGCTGGAAACCGATGTATTGATTCTTGACGCAATTTGAGTGTTCCATCGTCATTAGGAGGCCCTGAACGTTACAATTAACTATCATTTTTGCGTCGGATTCGAAAATCTAGACTCACAGGAGAACGACCATAAGGTGCCCGAGGCTGCAATAGACCCTTGGAGACAAGTCGGCTGGAGGACGATATATTGGATCGCGTCGCAATTTGAGCGTTCCATCGTCATTAGGAGGCCCTGAATGTTACAATTAACTATCAATTTTTCGTCGGATTCGAAAATCTAGACTCACAGCAGACGGACCACTTGGTGCCCGAGGCAGCAATGTCCCATTGGAGACAAATCAGCTGGAGGACGATGTATTGAATCTCGACGCAATTTGAGTGTTCCATCGTCTTTAGGAGTCCCTGAACGTTACAATTACCTATAATTAATGCTTCGGATTCGAAAATCTAGACTCACAGGAGAACGACCATAAGGTGCCCGAGGCAGCAATAGACCCTTGGAGACAAGTCGGCTGGAAACCGATGTATTGATTCTTGACTGAATTTGAGTGTTCCATCGTCTTTAGGAGTCCCTGAACGTTACGATTAACTATCATTTATGCGTCGGATTCGAAAATCTAGACTCACAGGAGAACGACCATAAGGTGCCGGAGGCAGCATTAGACCCTTGGAGACAAGTCGGCTGGAGGACGATCTATTGGATCGCGACGCAATTTGAGTGTTCCATCGTCATTAGGAGGCCCTGAATGTTACAATTAACTATCAGTTTTTCGTCGGATTCGAAAATCTAGACTCACAGCAGACGGACCATTAGGTGCGCGAGGCAGCAATATCCCCTTGGAGACAAATCGGCTGGAGGACGATGTATAGAATCTCGACGCAATTTGAGTCTTCTATCGTCATTAGGAGGCGCTGAACGTTACAATTCACTATCATTTTTGCGTCGGATTCGAAAATCTAGACTCACAGGAGAAGGATAATATTGTGCCCGAGACTGCAATATCCCCTTGGATACAAGTCGACTGGAGGTCGATGTATTGACTCTCGACGCAATTTGAGTGTTCCATCGTCTTTAGGAGTCCCTGAACGTTACAATTAACTATCATTTATGTGTCGGATTCGAAAATCTAGACTCACAGGAGAACGACCATAAGGTGAACGAGGCAGCAATAGACCCTTGGAGACAAGTCGGCTGGAAACCGATGTATTGATTCTTGACGCAATTTGAGTGTTCCATCGTCATTAGGACGCCCTGAACGTTACAATTAACTATCATTTTTGCGTCGGATTCGAAAATCTAGACTCACAGGAGAACGACCATAAGGTGCCCGAGGCAGCAATAGACCCTTGGAGACAAGTAGGCTGGAGGACGATGTATTGAATCTCGACGCAATTTGAGAGTTCCATCGTCATTAGGAGGCCCTGAACGTTACAATTAACTATCATTTTTGCGTCGGATTCGAAAATCTAGACTTACAAGAGAACGACCATAAGGTGCCCGAGGCAGCATTAGACCCTTGGAGACAAGTCGGTTGGAGGACGATGTATTGGATCGCGTCGCAATTTGAGCGTTCCATCGTCATTACGAGGCCCTGAATGTTACAATTAACTATCAGTTTTTCGTCGGATTCGAAAATCTAGACTCACAGCAGACGGACCACTTGGTGCCCGAGGCAGCAATATCCCCTTGGAGACAAATCAGCTGGAGGACGATGTATTGAATCTCGACGCAATTTGAGAGTTCTATCGTCATCAGGAGGCGCTGAACGTTACTATTCACTATCATTTTGGCGTCGGATTCGAAAATCTAGACTCTCAGGAGAAGGATCATATGGTGCCCGAGGCAGCAGTAGACCCTTGGAGACAAGTCGGCTGGAAACCGATGTATTGATTCTTGACGCAATTTGAGTGTTCCATCGTCATTAGGAGGCCCTGAACGTTACAATTAACTATCATTTTTGCGTCGGATTCGAAAATCTAGACTCACAGGAGAACGACCATAAGGTGCCCGAGGCTGCAATAGACCCTTGGAGACAAGTCGGCTGGAGGACGATATATTGGATCGCGTCGCAATTTGAGCGTTCCATCGTCATTAGGAGGCCCTGAATGTTACAATTAACTATCAATTTTTCGTCGGATTCGAAAATCTAGACTCACAGCAGACGGACCACTTGGTGCCCGAGGCAGCAATATCCCATTGGAGACAAACCAGCTGGAGGACGATGTATTGAATCTCGACGCAATTTGAGTGTTCCATCGTCTTTAGGAGTCCCTGAACATTACAATTACCTATCATTTATGCTTCGGATTCGAAAATCTAGACTCACAGGAGAACGACCATAAGGTGCCCGAGGCAGCAATAGACCCTTGGAGACAAGTCGGCTGGAAACCGATGTATTGATTCTTGACTGAATTTGAGTGTTCCATCGTCTTTAGGAGTCCCTGAACGTTACGATTAACTATCATTTATGCGTCGGATTCGAAAATCTAGACCCACAGGAGAACGACCATAAGGTGCCGGAGGCAGCATTAGACCCTTGGAGACAAGTCGGCTGGAGGACGATCTATTGGATCGCGACGCAATTTGAGCGTTCCATCGTCATTAGGAGGCCCTGAATGTTACAATTAACTATCAGTTTTTCGTCGGATTCGAAAATCTAGACTCACAGCAGACGGACCATTAGGTGCCCGAGGCAGCAATATCCCCTTGGAGACAAATCGGCTGGAGGACGATGTATTGAATCTCGACGCAATTTGAGTCTTCTATCGTCATTAGGAGGCGCTGAACGTTACAATTCACTATCATTTTTGCGTCGGATTCGAAAATCAAGACTCACAGGAGAAGGATCATATTGTGCCCGAGACTGCAATATCCCCTTGGATACAAGTCGACTGGAGGTCGATGTATTGACTCTCGACGCAATTTGAGTGTTCCATCGTCTTTAGGAGTCCCTGAACGTTACAATTAACTATCATTTATGCGTCGGATTCGAAAATCTAGACTCACAGGAGAACGACCATAAGGTGCCCGAGGCAGCAATAGACCCTTGGAGACAAGTCGGCTGGAAACCGATGTATTGATTATTGACGCAATTTGAGTGTTCCATCGTCATTAGGACGCCCTGAACGTTACAATTAACTATCATTTTTGCATCGGATTCGAAAATCTAGACTCACAGGAGAACGACCATAAGGTGCCCGAGGCAGCAATAGACCCTTGGAGACAAGTCGGCTGGAGGACGATGTATTGAATCTCGACGCAATTTGAGAGTTCCATCGTCATTAGGAGGCCCTGAATGTTACAATTAACTATCAGTTTTTCGTCGGATTCGAAAATCTAGACTCACAGCAGACGGACCACTTGGTGCCCGAGGCAGCAATATCCCCTTGGAGACAAATCAGCTGGAGGACGATGTATTGAATCTCGACGCAATTTGAGAGTTCTATCGTCATCAGGAGGCGCTGAACGTTACTATTCACTATCATTTTGGCGTCGGATTCGAAAATCTGGACTCACAGGAGAAGGATCATATGGTGCCCGAGGCAGCAATAGACCCTTGGAGACAAGTCGGCTGGAAACCGATGTATTGATTCTTGACGCAATTTGAGTGTTCCATCGTCATTAGGACGCCCTGAACGTTACAATTAACTATCATTTTTGCGTCGGATTCGAAAATCTAGACTCACAGGAGAACGACCATAAGGTGCCCGAGGCTGCAATAGACCCTTGGAGACAAGTCGGCTGGAGGACGATGTATTGGATCGCGTCGCAATTTGAGCGTTCCATCGTCATTAGGAGGCCCTGAATGTTACAATTAACTATCAATTTTTCGTCGGATTCGAAAATCTAGACTCACAGCAGACGGAACACTTGGTGCCCGAGGCAGCAATATCCCATTGGAGACAAATCAGCTGGAGGACGATGTATTGAATCTCGACGCAATTTGAGAGTTCTATCGTCATCAGGAGGCGCTGAACGTTACTATTCACTATCATTTTGGCGTCGGATTCGAAAATCTAGACTCACAGGAGAAGGATCATATGGTGCCCGAGACAGCAATATCCCCTTGGAGACAAGTCCGCTGGAGGCCGATGTATTGAATCTCGACGCAATTTGAGTGTTCCATCGTCATTAGGAGGCCCTGAACCTTACAATTAACTATCAGTTTCGCATCGGATTCGAAAATCTAGACTCACAGGAGACGATCCACATGGAGCCCGAGGCAGCAATATCCCCTTGTAGGCAAGTCGGCTGGAGGAAGATGTATTGACTCTCGACGCAATTTGAGTGTTCCATCGTCATTAAGAGGCCCTGAGCTTTACATTTAACTATCAGTTTTGCGTCGGATTCTAAAATCTAGACTCACAGGAGAACGACCATAAGGTGCCCGAGGCAGCAATAGACCCTTGGAGACAAGTCGGCTGGAGGACGATGTATTGAATCTCGACGCAATTTGAGAGTTCTATCGTCATCAGGAGGCGCTGAACGTTACTATTCACTATCATTTTTGCGTCGGATTCGAAAATCTAGACTTACAAGAGAACGACCATAAGGTGCCCGAGGCAGCATTAGACCCTTGGAGACAAATTCGGCTGGAGGACGATGTATTGGATCGCGACGCAATTTGAGTGTTCCATCGTCTTTAGGAGTCCCTGAACGTTGCAATTAACTATCATTTATGCGTCGGATTCGAAAATCTAGACTCACAGGAGAACGACCATAAGGTGCCCGAGGCAGCAATAGACCCTTGGAGACAAGTCGGCTGGAAACCGATGTATTAATTCTTGACGCAATTTGAGTGTTCCATCGTCATTAGGAGGCCCTGAACGTTACAATTAACTATCATTTTTGCGTCGGATTCGAAAATCTAGACTTACAAGAGAACGACCATAAGGTGCCCGAGGCAGCATTAGACCCTTGGAGACAAGTCGGCTGGAGGACGATGTATTGTTTCGCGTCGCAATTTGAGCGTTCCATCGTCATTAGGAGGCCCTGAATGTTTCAATTAACTATCAGTTTTTCGTCGGATTCGAAAATCTAGACTCACAGCAGACGGACCACTTGGTGCCCGAGGCAGCAATATCCCCTTGGAGACAAATCAGCTGGAGGACGATGTATTGAATCTCGACGCAATTTTAGAGTTCTATCGTCATCAGGAGGCGCTGAACGTTACTATTCACTATCATTTTGGCGTCGGATTCGAAAATCTAGACTCACAGGAGAAGGATCATATGGTGCCCGATGCAGCAATAGACCCTTGGAGACAAGTCGGCTGGAAACCGATGTATTGATTCTTGACGCAATTTGAGTGTTCCATCGTCATTAGGAGGCCCTGAACGTTACAATTAACTATCATTTTTGCGTCGGATTCGAAAATCTAGACTCACAGGAGAACGACCATAAGGTGCCCGAGGCTGCAATAGACCCTTGGAGACAAGTCGGCTGGAGGACGATGTATTGAATCTCGACGCAATTTGAGAGTTCCATCGTCATTAGGAGGCCCTGAACGTTACAATTAACTATCATTTTTGCGTCGGATTCGAAAATCTGGACTTACAAGAGAACGACCATAAGGTGCCCGAGGCAGCATTAGACCCTTGGAGACAAGTCGGCTGAAGGACGATGTATTGGATCGCGTCGCAATTTGAGCGTTCCATCGTCATTAGGAGGCCCTGAATGTTACAATTAACTATCAGTTTTTCGTCGGATTCGAAAATCTAGACTCACAGCAGACGGACCACTTGGTGCCCGAGGCAGCAATATCCCATCGGAGACAAATCAGCTGGAGGACGATGTATTGAATCTCGACGCAATTTGAGAGTTCTATCGTCATCAGGAGGCGCTGAACGTTACTATTCACTATCATTTTGGCGTCGGATTCGAAAATCTAGACTCACAGGAGAAGGATCATATGGTGCCCGAGACAGCAATATCCCCTTGGAGACAAGTCCGCTGGAGGCCGATGTATTGAATCTCGACGCAATTTGAGTGTTTCATCGTCATTAGGAGGCCCTGAACCTTACAATTATTTATCAGTTTCGCATCGGATTCGAAAATCTAGACTCACAGGAGACGATCCACATGGAGCCCGAGGCAGCAATACCCCCTTGTAGGCAAGTCGGCTGGAGGAAGATGTATTGACTCTCGACGCAATTTGAGTGTTCCATCGTCATTAAGAGGCCCTGAGCTTTACATTTAACTATCAGATTTGCGTCGGATTCTAAAATCTAGACTCACAGGAGAACGACCATAAGGTGCCCGAGGCAGCAATAGACCCTTGGAGACAAGTCGGCTGGAGGACGATGTATTGAATCTCGACGCAATTTGAGAGTTCTATCGTCATCAGGAGGCGCTGAACGTTACTATTCACTATCATTTTTGCGTCGGATTTGAAAATCTAGACTTACAAGAGAACGACCATAAGGTGCCCGAGGCAGCATTAGACCCTTGGAGACAATTCGGCTGGAGGACGATGTATTGGATCGCGACGCAATTTGAGTGTTCCATCGTCATTAGGAGGCCCTGAATGTTACAATTAACTATCAGTTTTTCGTCGGATTCGAAAATCTAGACTCACAGCAGACGGACCACTTGGTGCCCGAGGCAGCAATATCCCCTTGGAGACAAATCGGCTGGAGGACGATGTATTGAATCTCGACGCAATTTGAGTCTTCTATCGTCATTAGGAGACTCTGAACGTTACAATTCACTATCATTTTTGCGTCGGATTCGAAAATCTAGACTCACAGGAGAAGGATCATATTGTGCCCTAGACTGCAATATCCACTTGGATACAAGTCGACTGGAGGTCGATGTATTGACTCTCGACGCAATTTGAGTGTTCCATCGTCTTTAGGAGTCCCTGAACGTTACAATTAACTATCATTTATGCGTCGGATTCGAAAATCTAGACTCACAGGAGAACGACCATAAGGTGCCCGAGGCAGCAATAGACCCTTGGAGACAAGTCGGCTGGAGGACGATGTATTGAATCTCGACGCAATTTGAGAGTTCCATCGTCATTAGGAGGCCCTGAACGTTACAATTAACTATCATTTTTGCGTCGGATTCGAAAATTTAGACTTACAAGAGAACGACCATAAGGTGCCCGAGGCAGCATTAGACCCTTGGAGACAAGTCGGCTGGAGGACGATGTATTGGATCGCGTCGCAATTTGAGCGTTCCATCGTCATTAGGAGGCCCTGAATGTTACAATTAACTATCAGTTTTTCGTCGGATTCGAAAATCTAGACTCACAGCAGACGGACCACTAGGTGCCCGAGGCAGCAATATCCCCTTGGAGACAAATCAGCTGGAGGACGATGTATTGAATCTCGACGCAATTTGAGAGTTCTATCGTCATCAGGAGGCGCTGAACGTTACTATTCACTATCATTTTGGCGTCGGATTCGAAAATCTAGACTCACAGGAGAAGGATCATATGGTGCCCGAGGCAGCAATAGACCCTAGGAGACAAGTCGGCTGGAAACCGATGTATTGATTCTTGACGCAATTTGAGTGTTCCATCGTCATTAGGACGCCCTGAACGTTACAATTAACTATCATTTTTGCGTCGGATTCGAAATCTAGACTCACAGGAGAACGACCATAAGGTGCCCGAGGCTGCAATAGACCCTTGGAGACAAGTCGGCTGGAGGACGATGTATTGAATCTCGACGCAATTTGAGAGTTCCATCGTCATTAGGAGGCCCTGAACGTTACAATTAACTATCATTTTTGCGTCGGATTCGAAAATCTAGACTTACAAGAGAACGACCATAAGGTGCCCGAGGCAGCATTAGACCCTTGGAGACAAGTCGGCTGGAGGACGATGTATTGGATCGCGTCGCAATTTGTGCGTTCCATCGTCATTAGGAGGCCCTGAATGTTACAATTAACTATCAGTTTTTCGTCGGATTCGAAAATCTAGACTCACAGCAGACGGACCACTTGGTGCCCGAGGCAGCAATATCCCATTGGAGACAAATCAGCTGGTGGAGATGTATTGAATATCGACGCAATTTGAGAGTTCTATCGTCATCATGAGGCGCTGAACGTTACTATTCACTATCATTTTGGCGTCGGATTCGAAAATCTAGACTCACAGGAGAAGGATCATATGGTGCCCGAGACAGCAATATCCCCTTGGAGACAAGTCCGCTGGAGGCCGATGTATTGAATCTCGACGCAATTTGAGTGTTCCATCGTCATTAGGAGGCCCTGAACCTTACAATTAACTATCAGTTTCGCGTCGGATTCGAAAATCTAGACTCACAGGAGACGATCCACATGGAGCCCGAGGCAGCAATATCCCCTTGTAGGCAAGTCGGCTGGAGGAAGATGTATTGACTCTCGACGCAATTTGAGTGTTCCATCGTCATTAGGAGGCCCTGAGCTTTACATTTAACTATCAGTTTTGCGTCGGATTCTAAAATCTAGACTCACAGGAGAACGACCATAAGGTGCCCGAGGCAGCAATAGACCCTTGGAGACAAGTCGGCTGGAGGACGATGTATTGAATCTCGACGCAATTTGAGAGTTCTATCGTCATCAGGAGGCGCTGAACGTTACTATTCACTATCATTTTTGCGTCGGATTCGAAAATCTAGACTTACAAGAGAACGACCATAAGGTGCCCGAGGCAGCATTAGACCCTTGGAGACAATTCGGCTGGAGGACGATGTATTGGATCGCGACGCAATTTGAGTGTTCCATCGTCATTAGGAGGCCCTGAATGTTACAATTAACTATCAGTTTTTCGTCGGATTCGAAAATCTAGACTCACAGCAGACGGACCACTTGGTGCCCGAGGCAGCAATATCCCCTTGGAGACAAATCGGCTGGAGGACGATGTATTGAATCTCGACGCAATTTGAGTCTTCTATCGTTATTAGGAGGCGCTGAACGTTACAATTCACTATCATTTTTGCGTCGGATTCGAAAATCTAGATTCACAGGAGAAGGATCATATTGTGCCCGAGACTGCAATATCCCCTTGGATACAAGTCGACTGGAGGTCGATGTATTGACTCTCGACGCAATTTGAGTGTTCCATCGTGTTTAGGAGTCCCTGAACGTTACAATTAACTATCATTTTTGCGTCGGATTCGAAAATCTAGACTCACAGGAGAACGACCATAAGGTGCCCGAGGCAGCAATAGACCCTTGGAGACAAGTCGGCTGGAGGACGATGTATTGAATCTCGACGCAATTTGAGTGTTCCATCGTCTTTAGGAGTCCCTGAACGTTACAATTAACTATCATTTATGCGTCGGATTCGAAAATCTAGACTCACAGGAGAAGGATCATGTTGTGCCCGAGGCAGCATTAGAACCTTGGAGACAAGTCGGCTGGAGGACGATGTATTGGATCGCGACGCAATTTGAGTGTCCCATCGTCATTAGGAGGCCCTAAAAGTTACAATTAACTATCATTTTTGCGTCGGATTCGATAATCTAAACTCACAGGAGAACGACCATAAGGTGCCCGAGGCAGCAACAGACCCTTGGAGACAATTCGGCTGGAGGACGATGTATTGAATCTCGACGCAATTTGAGTGTTCCATCGTCATTAGGAGGCCCTAAACGTTACAATTAACAATCATTTTAGCGTCGGATTCGAAAATCTACTCACAGGAGAAGTTCATACGGTGCTCGAGACAGCAATATACCCCTTGGAGACAAGTCGGCTGGAAACCGATGTATTGACTCTCGACGCAATTTGAGTGTTCCATCGTCTTTAGGAGTCCCTGAACGTTACAATTAACTATCATTTATGCGTCGGATTCGAAAATCTAGACTCACAGGAGAACGACCATAAGGTGCCCGAGGCAGCAATAGACCCTTGGAGACAAGTCGGCTGGAAACCGATGTATTGATTCTTGACGCAATTTGAGTGATTCATCGTCATTAGGAGGCCCAGAACGCTACTATTAACAATCATCGGATTCGAAAATCTACTCACAGGAGAAGTTCATACGGTGCTCGAGACAGTATAATACCCCTTGGAGACAAATCGACTGGAGGCCGATGTACTGAATATCGACGCAATTTGAGTGTTCCATCGTCATTAGGTCGCCCTGAACGTTATAATGAACTATCAGTTTTGCGTCGGATTCGAAAATCTAGACTTACAAGACAACGACCATAAGGGGCCCAAGGCAGCAATAGACCCTTGGAGACAAGTCGGCTGGAGGCCGATGTATTGAATCTCGAGGGAATTTGAGTGTTCCATCGGCATTAGGAGGCCCTGAACGTTACAGTTAACTATCATTTTAGCGTCGGATTCGAAAATCTACTAACAGGAGAAGGATCATATGGTGCACGAGGCTGCAATATCCCCTTGGATACAAGTCGACTGGAGGTCGATGTATTGACTCTCGACCCAATTTGAGTGTTCGATCGTCTTTAGGAGTCCCTGAACGTTAAAATTAACTATCATTTATGCGTCGGATTCGAAAATCTAGACTCACAGGAGAACGACCATAAGGTGCCCGAGGCAGCAAAAGACCCTTGGAGACAAGTCGGCTGGAAACCGATGTATTGATTCTTGACGCAATTTGAGTGTTCCATCGTCATTAGGAGGCCCTGAACGTTACAATTAACAATCATTTTAGCGTCGGATTCGAAAATCTACTCACAGGAGAAGTTCATACGGTGCTCGAGACAGCAATATACCCCTTGGAGACAAGTCGGCTGGAAACCAATGTATTGACTCTCGACGCAATTTGAGTGTTCCATCGTCTTTAGGAGTCCCTGAACGTTACAATTAACTATCATTTATGCGTCGGAATCGAAAATCTAGACTCACAGGAGAACGACCATAAGGTGCCCGAGGCAGCAATAGACCCTTGGAGACAAGTCGGCTGGAAACCGATGTATTGATTCTTGACTGAATTTGAGTGTTCCATCGTCTTTAGGAGAAGGATCATATTGTGCCCGAGACTGCAATATCCCCTTGGATACAAGTCGACTGGAGGTCGATGTATTGACTCTCGACGCAATTTGAGTGTTCCATCGTGTATAGGGGTCCCTGAACGTTACAATTAACTATCATTTATGCGTCGGATTCGAAAAACTAGACTCACAGGAGAACGACCATAAGGTGCCCGAGGCAGCAATAGACCCTTGGAGGCAAGTCGGCTGGAAACCGATGTATTGATTCTTGACGCAATTTGAGTGTTCCATCGTCATTAGGACGCCCTGAACGTTACAATTAACTATCATTTTTGCGTCGGATTCGAAAATCTAGACTCACAGGAGAACGACCATAAGGTGCCCGAGGCAGCAATAGACCCTTGGAGACAAGTCGGCTTGAGGACGATGTATTGAATCTCGACGCAATTTGAGAGTTCCATCGTCATTAGGAGGCCCTGAACGTTACAATTAACTATCATTTTTGCGTCGGATTCGAAAATCTAGACTTACAAGAGAACGACCATAAGGTGCCCGAGGCAGCATTAAACCCTTGGAGACAAGTCGGCTGGAGGACGATGTATTGGATCGCGACGCAATTTGAGTGTTCCATCGTCATTAGGAGGCCCTGAATGTTACAATTAACTATCAGCTTTTCGTCGGATTCGAAAATCTAAACTCACAGGAGAACGAGCATAAGGTGCCCGATGCAGCAATATCCCCTTGGAGCCAAGTCGGCTGGAGGTCGATGTATTGAATCTCGACGCAATTTGAGTGTTCCATCGCCAATAGGAGGCCCTGAACGTTACAATTAGCTATGTGTTTTGCGTCGGATTCGAAAACGTAGAATCACCGGAGACGGACTATGTGGTGCCCGAGGCAGCGATATCCCCTTGGAAACAAGTCGGCTGGAGGCCGATGTATTGAACCTCGACGCAATTTGAGTGTTCCATCGTCATTAGGAGGCCCTGAATGTTACAATTAACCATCAGTTCTTCGTCGGATTCGAAAATCTAGTCTCACTAGCGACGGACCATAAGGTGCCCGAGGCAGCAATATCCACTTGGAGACCAGTCCGCTGGAGGACGATGTATTGAATCGCGACGCCATTTCAGTGCTCCATCGTCTTTAGGAGGCCCTGAACGTTACAATTAACAAGCAGTTTTGCGTCGGATTCGAAAACGTAGAATCACCGGAGAAGGACAATGTAATGCCCGAGGCAGCAATATCCCCTTGGAGACAAGTCGGCTGGAGGACGATGTATTGAATCTCGACGCAATTTGAGAGTTCTATCGTCATCAGGAGGCGCTGAACGTTACTATTCACTATCATTTTTGCGTCGGATTCGAAAATCTAGACTTACAAGAGAACGACCATAAGGTGCCCGAGGCAGCATTAGACCCTTGGAGACAAGTCGGCTGGAGGACGATGTATTGAATCTCGACGCAATTTGAGTCTTCTATCGTCATCAGGAGGCGCTGAACGTTACAATTCACTATCATTTTTGCGACGGATTCAAAAATCTAGACTCACAGGAGATGGATCATATTGTGCCCGAGACTGCAATATCCCCTTGGATACAAGTCGACTGGAGGTCGATGTGTTGAATCTCGACGCAATTAATGTGTTCCATCATCTTTAGGAGTCCCTGAACGTTACAATTAACTATCATTTATGCGTCGGATTCGAAAATCTAGACTCACAGGAGAAGGATCATATTGTGCCCGAGGCAGCATTAGACCCTTGGAGACAAGTCGGCTGGAGGTCGATGTATTGAATCTCGTCGCAATTTGAGTGTTCCATCGTCATTAGGAGGCCATGAACGTTACAATTAACAATCAGTTTTGCGTCGGGTTCGAAAATCTAGACTCACAGGAGAACGAGCATAAGGTGCCCGATGCAGCAATATCCCCTTGGAGACAAGTCGGCTGGAGGTCGATGTATTGAATCTCGTCGCAATTTGAGTGTTCCATCGTCATTAGGAGGCCATGAACGTTACAATTAACAATCAGTTTTGCGTCGGGTTCGAAAATCTAGACTCACAGGAGAACGAGCATAAGGTGCCCGATGCAGCAGTATCCCCTTGGAGACAAGTCGGCTGGAGGTCGATGTATTGAATCTCGACGCAATTTGAGTGTTCCATCGCCAATAGGAGGCCCTGAACGTTACAATTAACTAAGAGTTTTGCGTCGGATTCGAAAACGTAGAATCACCGGAGACGGACCATGTGGTGCCCGAGGCAGCGATATCCCCTTGGAGACAAGTCGGCTGGAGGCCGATGTATTGAATCTCGACGCTATTTGAGTGTTCCATCGTCATTACAAGGCCCTGAACGTTACAATTAACTATCAGTTTCGCGTCGGATTCGAAAATCTAGACTCACAGGAGAAGGATCATATTGTGCCCGAGGCAGCATTAGACCCTTGGAGACAAGTCGGCTGGAGGTCGATGTATTGAATCTCGACTCAATTTGAGTGTTCCATCGTCATTAGGTGGCCATGAACGTTACAATTAACAATCAGTTTTGCGTCGGGTTCGAAAATCTAGACTCCCAGCTGAACGATCACAAGGTGCCCGTGGCAGCTATTGACCATTGGAGACAAGTCGGTTGGAGGACGATGCATTGGATCGCGACGCAAAATGAGTGTCCCATCGTCATTAGGAGGCCCTGAATGTTACAATTAACTATCAGTCTTCGTCGGATTCGAAAATCTAAACTCACAGGAGAACGAGAATAAGATGCCCGATGCAGCAATATCCCCTTGGAGACAAGTCGGCTGGAGGTCGATGTATTGAATCTCGACGCAATTTGAGTGTTCCATCGCCAATAGGAGGCCCTGAACGTTACAATTAGCTATGAGTTTTGCGTCGGATTCGAAAACGTAGATCACCGGAGAAGGACCATGTGGTGCCCGAGGCAGCGATATCGCCTTGGAGACAAGTCGGCTGGAGGCCGATGTATTGAACCTCGACGCAATTTGAGTGTTCCATCGTCATTAGGAGGCTCTGAATGTTACAATTAACCATCAGTTCTTCGTCGGATTCGAAAATCTAGACTCACTAGAGACGGACCATAAGGTGCCAGAGGCAGCAATATCCCCTTGGAGACCAGTCCGCTGGAGGACGATGTATCGAATCGCGACGCAATTTGAGTGCTCCGTCGTCTTTAGGAGGCCCTGAAAATTACAATTAACAAGCAGTTTTGCGTCGGATTCAAAAACGTAGGATCACCGGAGAAGGACCATGTAATGCCCGACGCAGCGATATCCCCTTGGAGACAAGTCGGCTGGAGGACGATGTATTGAATCTCGACGCAATTTGAGAGTTCTATCGTCATCAGGAGGCGCTGAACGTTACTATTCACTATCATTTTTGCGTCGGATTCGAAAATCTAGACTTACAAGAGAACGACCATAAGGTGCCCGAGGCAGCATTAGACCCTTGGAGACAAGTCGGCTGGACGACGATATATTGGATCGCGACGCAATTTGAGTGTTCCATCGTCATTAGGAGGCCCTGAATGTTACAATTAACTATCAGTTTTTTGTCGGATTCGAAAATCTAGACTCACAGCAGACGGACCATTTGCTGCCCGATGCAGCAATATCCCCTTGGAGACAAATCGGCTGGAGGACGATGTATTGAATCTCGACGCAATTTGAGTCTTCTATCGTCATTAGGAGGCGCTGAACGTTACAATTAACTATCATTTTTGCGTCGGATTCGTTAATCTAAACTCACAGGAGAACGACCATAAGGTGCCCGAGGCAGCAACAGACCCTTGGAGACAAGTTGGCTGGAGGTCGATGTATTGAATCTCGACTCAATTTGAGTGTTCCATCGTCATTAGGTGGCCATGAACGTTACAATTAACAATCAGTTTTGCGTCGGGTTCGAAAATCTAGACTCACAGCTGAACGAGCATAAGGTGCCCGATGCAGCAATATCCCCTTGGAGACAAGTCGGCTGGAGTTCGATGTATTGAATCTCGACGCAATTTGAGTGTTCCATCGCCAATAGGAGGCCCTGAACGTTACAATTAACTATGAGTTTTGCGTCGGATTCGAAAACGTAGAATCACCGGAGACGGACCATGTGGTGCCCGAGGCAGCGATATCCCCTTGGAGACCAGTCCGCTGGAGGACGATGTATTGAATCGCGACGCAATTTGAGTGCTCCATCGTCTTTAGGACTCCCTGAATGTTACAATTAACTATCAGTTTTTCGTCGGATTCGAAAATCTAGACTCACAGCAGACGGACCATTTGCTGCCCGAGGCAGCAATAACCCCTTGGAGACAAATCGGCTGGAGGACGATGTATTGAATCTCGACGCAATTTGAGTCTTCTATCGTCATTAGGAGGCGCTGAACGTTACAATTCACTATCATTTTTGCGTCGGATTCGAAAATGTAGACTCACAGGAGATGGATCATATTGTGCCCGAGACTGCAATTTCCCCTTGGATACAAGTCGACTGGATGTCGATGTGTTGACTCTCGACGCAATTTGAGTGTTCCACCGTCTTTAGGAGTCCCTGAACGTTACAATTAACTATTATTTTTGCGTCGGATTCGAAAATCTAGACTCACAGGAGAACGACCATAAGGTGCCCGAGGCAGCAATAGACCCTTGGAGACAAGTCGGCTGGAGGACGATGTATTGAATCTCGACGCAATTTGAGTGTTCCATCATTTTTAGGAGTCCCTGAACGTTACAATTAACTATCATTTATGCGTCGGATTCGAAAATCTATACTCACAGGAGAAGGATCATATTGTGCCCGAGGCAGCATTAGACCCTTGGAGACAAGTCGGCTGGAGGTCGATGTATTGAATCTCGTCGCAATTTGAGTGTTCCATCGTCATTAGGAGGCCATGAACGTTACAATTAACAATCAGTTTTGCATCGGGTTCGAAAATCTAGACTCACACCTGAACGATCACAAGGTGCCCGTGGCAGCTATTGACCATTGGAGACAAGTCGGTTGAAGGACGATGTATTGGATCGCGACGCAAAATGAGTGTTCCATCGTCATTAGGAGGCCCTGAATGTTACAATTAACTATCAGTTTTTCGTCGGATTCGAAAATCTAAACTCACAGGAGAATGATCATATTGTGCCCGAGACAGCAATATCCCCTTGGAGAGAAGTCGGCTGGAGGTCGATGTATTGAATCTCGACGCAATTTGAGTGTTCCATCGCCAATAGGAGGCCCTGAACGTTACAATTAACTAAGAGTTTTGCGTCGGATTCGAAAACGTAGAATCACCGGAGCGGACAATGTGGTGCCCGAGGCAGCGATATCCCCTTGGAGACAAGTCGGCTGGAGGACGATGTATTGAACCTCGACTCAATTTGAGTGTCCCATCGTCATTAGGAGGCCCTGAATGTTACAATTAACCATCAGTTCTACGTCGGATTAGAAAATCTAGACTCACTAGAGACGGACCATAAGGTGCCCGAGGCAGCAATATCCCCTTGGAGACCAGTCCGCTGGAGAACGATGTATTGAATCGCGACGCAATTTGAGTGCTCCATCGTCTTTAGGAGGCCCTGGACGTTAAAATTAACGAGCAGTTTTGCGTCGGATTCGAAAACGTAGAATCACCGGAGAAGGACCATGTAATGCCAGAGGCAGCGATATCCCCTTGGAGACAAGTCGGCTGGAGGACGATGTATTGAATCTCGACGCAATTTGAGAGTTCTGTCGTCAACAGGAGGCGCTGAACGTTACTATTCACTATCATTTTTGCGTCGGATTCGAAAATCTAGACTTACAAGAGAACGACCATAAGGTGCCCGAGGCAGCATTAGACTCTTGGAGACAAGTCGGCTGGAGGACGATGTATTGGATCGCGACGCAATTTGAGTGTTCCATCGTCATTAGGAGGCCCTGAATGTTACAATTAACTATCAGTTTTTCGTCGGATTCGAAAATCTAGACTCACAGCAGACGGACCATTTGCTGCCCGAGGCAGCAATATCCCCTTGGAGACAAATCGGCTGGAGGACGATGTATTGAATCTCGACGCAATTTGAGTCTTCTATCGTCATTAGGAGGCGCTGAACGTTACAATTCACTATCATTTTTGCGTCGGATACGAAAATCTAGACCCACAGGAGATGGATCATATTGTGGCCGAGACTGCAATATCCCCTTGGATACAAGTCGACTGGAGGTCGATGTGTTGACTCTCGACGCAATTTGAGTGTTCCATCGTCTTTAGGAGTCCCTGAACGTTACAATTAACTATTATTTTTGCGTCGGATTCGAAAATCTAGACTCACAGGAGAACGACCATAAGGTGCCCGAGGCAGCAATAGCCCCTCGGAGACGAGTCGGCTTTAGGACGATGTATTGAATCTCGACGCAATTTGAGTGTTCCATCGGCATTAGGAGGCCCTGAACCTTACTATTAACTATCAGTTTCGCGTCGGATTCGAAAATCTAGACTCACAGGAGAACGACCATAAGGTGCCCGAGGCAGCAATAGACCCTTGGAGACAAGTCGGCTGGAGGACGATGTATTGAATCTCGACGCAATTTGAGTGTTCCATCATATTTAGGAGTGCCTGAACGTTACAATTAACTATCATTTATGCGTCGGATTCGAAAATCTAGACTCACAGGAGAAGGATCATATTGTGCCCGAGGCAGCATTAGACCCTTGGAGACAAGTCGGCTGGAGGCCGATGTATTGAATCTCGACGCTATTTGAGTATTCCATCGTCATTACAAGGCCCTGAACGTTACAATTAACTATCAGTTTCGCGTCGGATTCGAAAATCTAGACTCACAGGAGAAGGATCATATTGTGCCCGAGGCAGCATTAGACCCTTGGAGACAAGTCGGCTGGAGGTCGATGTATTGAATCTCGACACAATTTGAGTGTTCCATCGTCATTAGGTGGCCATGAACGTTACAATTAACAATCAGTTTTGCGTCGGGTTCGAAAATCTAGACTCCCAGCCGAACGATCACAAGGTGCCCGTGGCAGCTATTGACCATTGGAGACAAGTCGGTTGGAGGACGATGCATTGGATCGCGACGCAAAATGAGTGTTCCATCGTCATTAGGAGGCCCTGAATGTTACAATTAACTATCAGTCTTCGTCGGATTCGAAAATCTAAACTCACAGGAGAACGAGAATAAGATGCCCGATGCAGCAATATCCCATTGGAGACAAGTCTGCTGGAGGACGATGTATTGAACCTCGACGCAATTTGAGTGTTCCATCGTCATTAGCAGGCTCTGAATGTTACAATTAACCATCAGTTCTTCGTCGGATTCGAAAATCTAAACTCACAGGAGAACGAGCATAAGGTGCCCGATGCAGCAATATCCCCTTGGAGACAAGTCGGCTGGAGGTCGATGTATTAAATCTCGACGCAATTTGAGTGTTCCATCGCCAATAGGAGGCCCTGAACGTTACAATTAACTATGAGTTTTGCGTCGGATTCGAAAACGTAGAATCACCGGAGACGGACCATGTGGTGCCCGAGGCAGCGATATCCCCTTGGAGACCAGGCCGCTGGAGGACGATGTATTGAATCGCGACGCAATTTGAGTGCTCCATCGTCTTTAGGACTCCCTGAATGTTACAATTAACTATCAGTTTTTCGTCGGATTCGAAAATCTAGACTCACAGCAGACGGACCATTTGCTGCCCGAGGCAGCATTATCCCCTTGGAGACAAATCGGCTGGAGGACGATGTATTGAATCTCGACGCAATTTGAGTCTTCTATCGTCATTAGGAGGCGCTGAACGTTACAATTCACTATCATTTTTGCGTCGGATTCGAAAATCTAGACTCACAGGAGATGGATCATATTGTGCCCGAGACTGCAATATCCCCTTGGATACAAGTCGACTGGAGGTCGATGTGTTGACTCTCGACGCAATTTGAGTGTTCCACCGTCTTTAGGAGTCCCTGAACGTTACAATTAACTATTATTTTTGCGTCGGATTCGAAAATCTAGACTCACAGGAGAACGACCATAAGGTGCCCGAGGCAGCAATAGACCCTTGGAGACAAGTCGGCTGGAGGACGATGTATTGAATCTCGACGCAATTTGAGTGTTCCATCATCTTTAGGAGTCCCTGAACGTTACAATTAACTATCATTTACGCGTCGGATTCGAAAATCTATACTCACAGGAGAAGGATCATATTGTGCCCGAGGCAGCATTAGACCCTTGGAGACAAGTCGGCTGGAGGTCGATGTATTGAATCTCGTCGCAATTTGAGTGTTCCATCGTCATTAGGAGGCCATGAACGTTACAATTAACAATCAGTTTTGCGTCGGGTTCGAAAATCTAGACTCACACCTGAACGATCACAAGGTGCCCGTGGCAGCTATTGACCATTGGAGACAAGTCGGTTGGAGGACGATGTATTGGATCGCGACGCAAAATGAGTGTTCCATCGTCATTAGGAGGCCCTGAATGTTACAATTAACTATCAGTTTTTCGTCGGATTCGAAAATCTAAACTCACAGGAGAATGATCATATTGTGCCAGAGACAGCAATATCCCCTTGGAGACAAGTCGGCTGGAGGACGATGTATTGAATCTCGACGCAATTTGAGTATCCCATCGTCATTAGGAGGCCCTAAACGTTACAATTAACTATCATTTTTGCGTCGGATTCGTTAATCTAAACGCACAGGAGAGCGACCATAAGGTGCCCGATGCAGCAATATCCCCTTGGAGAAAAGTCGGCTGGAGGTCGATGTATTGAATCTCGACTCAATTTGAGTGTTCCATCGTCATTAGGTGGCCATGAACGTTACAATTAACAATCAGTTTTGCGTCGGGTTCAAAAATCTAGACTCACAGCTGAACGATCACAAGGTGCCCGTGGCAGCTATTGACAATCGGAGACATGTCGGTTGGAGGACGGTGTATTGGATCGCGACGCAAAATGAGTGTTCCATCGTCATTAGGAGGCCCTGAATGTTACAATTAACTATCAGTTTTTCGTCGGATTCGAAAATCTAAACTCACAGGAGAACGAGCATAAGGTGCCCGATGCAGCAATATCCCCTTGGAGACAAGTCGGCTGGAGGTCAATGTATTGAATCTCGACGCAATTTGAGTGTTCCATCGCCAACAGGAGGCCCTGAACGTTACAATTAACTATGAGTTTTGCGTCGGATTCGAAAACGTAGAATCACCGGCGACGGACCATGTGGTGCCCGAGGCAGCGATATCCCCTTGGAGACAAGTCGGCTGGAGGCCGATGTATTGAACCTCGACGCAATTTGAGTGTTCCATCGTCATTAGGAGGCCCTGAATGTTACAATTAACCATCAGTTCTTCGTCAGATTCGAAAATCTAGACTCACTAGAGACGGACCATAAGGTGCCCGAGGCAGCAATATCCCCTTGGAGACCAGTCCGCTGGAGGACGATGAATTGAAACCCGACGCAATTTGAGTGCTCCATCGTCTTTAGAAGGCGCTGAACGTTACAATTAACAAGCAGTTTTGCGTCGGATTCGAAAACGTAGAATCATCGGAGAAGGACCATGTAATGCCCGAGGCAGCGATATCCCCTTGGAGACAAGTCGGCTGGAGGACGATGTATTGAATCTCGACGCAATTTGAGTGTCCCATCGTCATTAGGAGGCCCTAAACGTTACAATTAACTATCATTTTTGCGTCGGATTCGTTAATCTAAACGCACAGGAGAGCGACCATAAGGTGCCCGATGCAGCAATATCCCCTTGGAGAAAAGTCGGCTGGAGGTCGATGTATTGAATCTCGACTCAATTTGAGTGTTCCATCGTCATTAGGTGGCCATGAACGTTACAATTAACAATCAGTTTTGCGTCGGGTTCGAAAATCTAGACTCACAGCTGAACGATCACAAGGTGCCCGTGGCAGCTATTGACAATCGGAGACATGTCGGTTGGAGGACGATGTATTGGATCGCGACGCAAAATGAGTGTTCCATCGTCATTAGGAGGCCCTGAATGTTACAATTAACTATCAGTTTTTCGTCGGATTCGAAAATCTAAACTCACAGGAGAACGAGCATAAGGTGCCCGATGCAGCAATATCCCCTTGGAGACAAGTCGGCTGGAGGTCAATGTATTGAATCTCGACGCAATTTGAGTGTTCCATCGCCAACAGGAGGCCCTGAACGTTACAATTAACTATGAGTTTTGCGTCGGATTCGAAAACGTAGAATCACCGGAGACGGACCATGTGGTGCCCGAGGCAGCGATATCCCCTTGGAGACAAGTCGGCTGGAGGCCGATGTATTGAACCTCGACGCAATTTGAGTGTTCCATCGTCATTAGGAGGCCCTGAATGTTACAATTAACCATCAGTTCTTCGTCAGATTCGAAAATCTAGACTCACTAGAGACGGACCATAAGGTGCCCGAGGCAGCAATATCCCCTTGGAGACCAGTCCGCTGGAGGACGATGAATTGAAACCCGACGCAATTTGAGTGCTCCATCGTCTTTAGAAGGCGCTGAACGTTACAATTAACAAGCAGTTTTGCGTCGGATTCGAAAACGTAGAATCATCGGAGAAGGACCATGTAATGCCCGAGGCAGCGATATCCCCTTGGAGACAAGTCGGCTGGAGGACGATGTATTGAATCTCGACGCAATTTGAGTGTTCCATCGTCATTAGGTGGCCATGAACGTTACAATTAACAATCAGTTTTGCGTCGGGTTCGAAAATCTAGACTCACAGTAGAACGATCACAAGGTGCACGTGGCAGCTTTTGACCCTTGGAGACAAGTCGGTTGGAGGACGATGTATTGGATCGCGACGCCAAATGAGTGTTCCATCGTCATTAGGAGGCCCTAAACGTTACAATTAACTATCATTTTTGCGTCGGATTCGATAATCTAAACTCACAGGACAACGACCATAAGGTGCCCGAGGCAGCAACAGACCCTTGGAGACGAATCGGCTGGAGGACGATGTATTGAATCTCGACGCAATTTGAGTCTTCTATCGTCATTAGGAGGCGCTGAACGTTACAATTCACTATCATTTTTGCGTCGGATTCGAAAATCTAGACTCACAGGAGAAGGATCATATTGTGCCCGAGACTGCAATATCCCCTTGGATACAAGTCGACTGGAGGTCGATGTATTGACTCTCGACGCAATTTGAGTGTTCCATCGTCTTTAGGAGTACCTGAACGTTACAATTAACTATCATTTATGCGTCGGATTCGAAAATCTAGACTCACAGGAGAACGACCATAAGGTGCCCGAGGCAACAATAGACCCTTGGAGACAAGTCGGCTGGAAACCGATGTATTGATTCTTGACGCAATTTGAGTGTTTCATCGTCATTAGGGGGCCCTGAACGCTAAAACTAACAATCATTTTAGCTTCGGATTCGAAAATCTACTCACAGGAGAAGTTCAAACGGTGCTCCAGTCAGCAATATTCCCCTTGGAGACAAGTCGGCTGGAAACCGATGTATTGACTCTCGACGCAATTTGAGTGTTCCATCGTCTTTAGGAGTCCCTGAACGTTACAATTAACTATCATTTGTGCGTCGGATTCGAAAATCTAGACTCACAGGAGAACGACAATAAGGTGCCCGAGGCAGCATTAGACTCTTGGAGACAAGTCGGCTGGAGGACGATGTATTGGATCGCGACGCAATTTGAGTGTTCCATCGTCATTAGGAGGCCCTGAATGTTGAAATTAACTATCAATTTTTCGTCGGATTCGAAAATCTAGACTCACAGCAGACGGTACATTTGGTGCCCGAGGCAGCAATATCCCCTTGGAGACAAATCGGCTGGAGGACGATGTATTGACTCTCGACGCAATTTGAGTGTTCCATCGTCTTTAGGAGTCCCTGAACGTTACAATTAACTATCATTTATGCGTCGGGTTCGAAAATCTAGACTCACAGGAGAACGACCATAAGGTGCCCGAGGCAGCATTAGACCCTTGGAGACAAGTCGGCTGGAAACCGATGTATTGTCTCTTGACGCAATTTGAGTGTTCCATCGTCATTAGGACGCCCTGAACGTTACAATTAACTATCATTTTTGCGTCGGATTCGAAAATCTAGACTCTCAGGAGAACGACCATAAGATGCCCGAGGCAGCAACAGACCCTTGGAGACAAGTCGGCTGGAGGACGATGTATTGAATCTCGACGCAATTTGAGAGTTCCATCGTCATTAGGAGGCCCTGAACGTTACAATTAACTATCATTTTTGCGTCGGATTCGAAAATCTAGACTTACAAGAGAACGACCATAAGGTGTCCGAGGCAGCATTAGACCAGTGGAGACAAGTCGGCTGGAGGACGATGTATTGGATCGCGACGCAATTTGAGTGTTCCATTGTCATTAGGAGGCCCTGAATGTTACAATTAACTATCAGTTTTTCGTCGGATTCGAAAATCTAGACTCACAGCAGACGGACCATTTGGTGCCCGAGCCAGCAATATCCCCTTGGAGACAAATCGGCTGGAGGACGATGTATTGAATCTCGACGCAATTTGAGTCTTCTATCGTCATTAGGAGGCGCTGAACGTTACAATTCACTATCATTTTTGTGTCGGATTCGAAAATCTAGACTCACAGGAGAAGGATCATATTGTGCCCGAGACAGCAATATCCCCTTGGAGACAAGTCGGCTGGAGGACAATGTATTGAATCTCGACGCAATTTGAGTGTTCCATCGTCATTACAAGGCCCTGAACGTTACAATTAACTATCAGTTTTGCGTCGGATTCGAAAATCTTGACTCACAGGAGAACGAGCATAAGGTGCCCGATGCAGCAATATCCCCTTGGAGACAAGTCGGCTGGAGGTCGATGTATTGAATCTCGACTCAATTTGAGTGTTCCATCGTCATTAGGTGGCCATGAACGTAACAATTAACAATCAGTTTTGCGTCGGGTTCGAAAATCTAGACTCACAGCAGAACGATCACAAGGTGCCCGTGGCAGTTATTGACAACTGGAGACAAGTCGGTTGGAGGACGATGTATTGGATCGCGACGTAAAATGAGTGTTCCATCGTCATTAGGATGCCCTGAATGTTACAATTAACTATCAGTTTTTCGTCGGATTCGAAAATCTAAACTCACAGGAGAACGAGCATAAGGTGCCCGATGCAGCAATATCCCCTTGGAGACAAGTCGGCTGGAGGTCGATGTATTGGATCGCGACGTAAAATGAGTGTTCTATCGTCATTAGGAGGCCCTGAATGTTACAATTAACTATCAGTTTTTCGTCGGATTCGAAAATCTAAACTCACAGGAGAACGAGCATAAGGTGCCCGATGCAGCAATATCCCCTTGGAGACAAGTCGGCTGGAGGTCGATGTATTGAATCTCGACGCAATTTGAGTGTTCCATCGCCAATAGGAGGCCCTGAACGTTACAATTAACTATGAGTTTTGCGTCGGATTCGAAAACGTAGAATCACCGGAGACGGACCATGTGGTGCCCGATGCAGCAATATCCCCTTGGAGACAAGTCGGCTGGAGGCCGATGTATTGAATCTCGACGCAATTTGAGTGTTCCATCGTCTTTAGGAGTACCTCAACGTTACAATTAACTATCATTTATGCGTCGGATTCGAAAATCTAGACTCTCAGGAGAACGACCATAAGGTGCCCGAGGCAGCAATATCCCCTTGGAGACAAGTCGGCTGGAGGCCGATGTATTGAATCTCGACGCAATTTGAGTGTTCCATCGTCATTAGGTGGCCATGAACGTTATAATTAACAATCAGTTTTGCGTCGGGTTCGAAAATCTAGACTCACAGCAGAACGATCACAAGGTGCCCGTGGCAGCTATTGACCCTTGGAGACAAGTCGGTTGGAGGACGATGTATTGGATCGCGACGCCAAATGAGTGTTCCATCGTCATTAGGAGGCCCTAAACGTTACAATTAACTATCATTTTTGCGTCGGATTCGATAATCTAAACTCACAGGACAACGACCATAAGGTGCACGAGGCAGCAACAGACCCTTGGAGACAAATCGGCTGGAGGACGATGTATTGAATCTCGACGCAATTTGAGTCTTCTATCGTCATTAGGAGGCGCTGAACGTTACAATTCACTATCATTTTTGCGCCGGATTCGAAAATCTAGACTCACAGGAGAAGGATCATATTGTGCCCGAGACTGCAAAATCCCCTTGGATACAAGTCGACTGGAGGTCGATGTATTGACTCTCGACGCAATTTGAGTGTTCCATCGTCTTTAGGAGTACCTGAACGTTACAATTAACTATCATTTATGCGTCGGATTCGAAAATCTAGACTCACAGGAGAACGACCATAAGGTGCCCGAGGCAGCAATAGACCCTTGGAGACTAGTCGGCTGGAAACCGATGTATTGATTCTTGACGCAATTTGATTGTTCCATCGTCATTAGAAGGCCCTGAACGTTACAATTATCTATCATTTTTTCGTCGGATTCGAAAATCTAGACTTACAAGAGAACGACCATAAGGTGCCCGAGGCAGCATTAGACACTTGGAGACAAGTCGGCTGGAGGACGATGTATTGGATCGCGACGCTATTTTAGGGGCCCATCGTCATTAGGAGGCCCTGAATGTTACAATTAACTGTCAGTTTTTCATCGGATTCGAAAATCTAGACTCACAGCAGACGGACCATTTGGTGCCCGAGGCAGCAATATCCCCTTGGAGACAAATCGGCTGGAGGACGATGTATTGAATCTGGACACAATTTGAGTCTTCTATCGTCATTAGGAGGCGCTGAACGTTACAATTCACTATCATTTTTGCGTCGGATTCGAAAATCTAGACTCACAGTAGAAGGATCATATTGTGCCCGAGACAGCAATATCCACTTGGAGACAAGTCGGCTGGAGGACGATGTATTGAATCTCGACGCAAATTGAGTGTCCCATCGTCATTAGGAGGCCCTAAACGTTACAATTAACTATCATTTTTGCGTCGGATTCGTTAATCTAGACTCACTGGAGACATACCATAAGGTGCCCGAAGCAGCAATCTCCCCTTGGAGAACAGTCCACTGGAGGACATGTATTGAATCGCGACGCAATTGGAGTGCTCCATCGTCTTTAGGAGGCCCTGAACGTTACAATTAACTATGAGTTTTGCGTCGGATTCGAAAACGTAGAATCACCGGAGACGGACCATGTGGTGCCCGAGGCAGCGATATCCCCTTGGAGACAAGTCGGCTGGAGGACGATGTATTGAATCTCGACGCAATTTGATTGTTCCATCGTCATTAGAAGGCCCTGAACGTTACAATTATCTATCATTTTTTCGTCGGATTCGAAAATCTAGACTTACAAGAGAACGACCATAAGGTGCCCGAGGCAGCATTAGACACTTGGAGACAAGTCGGCTGGAGGACGATGTATTGGATCGCGACGCTATTTTAGGGGCCCATCGTCATTAGGAGGCCCTGAATGTTACAATTAACTGTCAGTTTTTCATCGGATTCGAAAATCTAGACTCACAGCAGACGGACCATTTGCTGCCCGAGGCAGCAATATCCATTTGGAGACAAATCGGCTGGAGGACGATGTATTGAATCTCGACGCAATTTGAGTCTTCTATCGTCATTTGGAGGCGCTGAACGTTACAATTCACTATCATTTTTGCGTCGGATTCGAAAATCTAGACTCACAGGAGAAGGATCATATTGTGCCCGAGATAGCAATATCCCCTTGGAGACAAGTCGGCTGGAGGACGATGTATTGAATCTCGACGCAATTTGAGTGTTCCATCGTCATTACAAGGCCCTGAACGTTACAATTAACTATCAGTTTCGCGTCGGATTCGAAAATCTAGACTCACAGGAGACGGACCACATGGAGCCCGAGGCAGCAATATCTCCTTGGAGACAAGTCTGCTGGAGGTCGATGTATTGAATCTCGACTCAATTTGAGTGTTCCATCGTCATTAGGTGGCCCTGAACGTTACAATTATCAATCAGTTTTGCGTCGGGTTCGAAAATCTAGACTCACAGCAGAACGATCACAAGGTGCAAGTGGCAGCTATTGACCATTGGAGACAAGTCGGTTGGAGGACGACGTATTGGATCGCGACGCAAAATGAGTGTTCCATCGTCATTAGGATGCCCTGAATGTTACAATTAACTATCAGGTTTTCGTCGGATTCGAAAATCTAAACTCACAGGAGAACGAGCAAAAGGTGCCCGATGCAGCAATATCCCCTTGGAGACAAGTCGGCTGGAGGTCGATGTATTGAATCTCGATGCAATTTGAGTGTACCATCGCCAATAGGAGGCCCTGAACGTTACAATTAACTATGAGTTTTGCGTCGGATTCGAAAACGTTGAATCACCGGAGACGGACCATGTGGTGCCCGAGGCAGCGATATCCCCTTGGAGACAAGTCGGCTGGAGGCCGATGTCTTGAATCTCGACGCAATTTGAGTGTTCCATCGTCATTAGGAGGCCCTGAATGTTACAATTAACCATCAGTTCTTCGTCGGATTCGAAAATCTAGGCTCACTGGAGACGGACCATAAGGTGCCCGAAGCAGCAATATCCCCTTGGAGATCAGTCCACTGGAAGACATGTATTGAATCGCGACGCAATTTGAGTGCTCCATCGTCTGTAGGAGGCCCTGAACGTTACAATTAACTATGAGTTTTGCGTCGGATTCGAAAACGTAGAATCACCGGAGACGGACCATGTGGTGCCCGAGGCAGCGATATCCCCTTGGAGACAAGTCGGCTGGAGGACGATGTATTGAATCTTGATGCAATTTGATTGTTCCATCGTCATTAGAAGGCCCTGAACGTTACAATTATCTATAATTTTTGCGTCGGATTCGAAAATCTAGACTTACAAGAGAACGACCATAAGGTGCCCGAGGCAGCATTAGACACTTGGAGACAAGTCGGCTGGAGGACGATGTATTGGATCGCGACGCTATTTTAGGGGTCCATCGTCATTAGGAGGCCTTGAATGTTACAATTAACTATCAGTTTTTCATCGGATTCGAAAATCTAGACTCGCAGCAGACGGACCATTTGGTGCCCGAGGCAGCAATATCCCTTTGGAGACAAGTCGGCTGGAGGACGATGTATTGAATCTCGACGCAATTTGAGTCTTCTATCGTCATTAGGAGGCGCTGAACGTTACAATTCACTACCATTTTTGCGTCGGATTCGAAAATCTAGACTCACAGGAGAAGGATCATATTGTGCCCGAGACAGCAATATCCCCTTGGAGACAAGTCGGCTGGAGGACGATGTATTGAATCTCGACGCAATTTGAGTGTTCCATCGTCATTACAAGGCCCTGAACGTTACAATTAACTATGAGTTTCGCGTCGGATTCAAAAATCTAGACTCACAGGAGACGGACCACATGGAGCCCGAGGCAGCAATATCCCCTTGGAGACAAGTCGGCTGGAGGTCGATGTATTGAATCTCGACTCAATTTGAGTGTTCCATCGTCATTAGGTGGCCCTGAAAGTTACAATTAACAATCAGTTTTGCGTCGGGTTCGAAAATCTAGACTCACAGCAGAACGATCACAAGGTGCCCGTGGCAGCTATTGACCATTGGAGACAAGTCGGTTGGAGGACGATGTATTGGATCGCGGCGCAAAATGAGTGTTCCATCGTCATTAGGATGCCCTGAATGTTACAATCAACAATCAGTTTTTCGTCGGATTCAAAAATCTAAACTCACAGGAGAACGAGCATAAGGTGCCCGATGCAGCAATATCCCCTTGGAGACAAGTCGGCTGGAGGTCGATGTATTGAATCTCGACGCAATTTGAGTGTACCATCGCCAATAGGAGGCCATGAACGTTACAATTAACTATGAGTTTTGCGTCGGATTCGAAAACGTTGAATCACCGGAGACGGACCATGTGGTGCCCGAGGCAGCAATATCCCCTTGGAGACAAGTCGGCTGGAGGCCGATGTATTGAATCTCGACGCAATTTGAGTGTTCCATCGTCATTAGGAGGCCCTGAATGTTACAATTAACCATCAGTTCTTCGTCGGATTCGAAAATCTAGACTCACTGGAGACGGACCATAAGGTGCCCGAAGCAGAAATATCCCCTCTGAGACCAGTCCGCTGGAGGCCGATGTATTGAATCTCGACGCAATTTGAGTGTTCCATCGTCATTAGAAGGCCCTGAACGTTACAATTAACTATCAGTTTTTCGTCGGATTCGAAAACGTAGAATCACCGGAGACGGACCATGTGGTGCCCGAGGCAGCGATATCCCCTTGGAGACAAGTCGGCTGGAGGACGATGTATTGAATCTCGACGCAATTTGATTGTTCCATCGTCATTAGAAGGCCCTGAACGTTACAATTATCTATCATTTTTTCGTCGGATTCGAAAATCTAGACTTACAAGAGAACGACCATAAGGTGCCCGAGGCAGCATTAGACACTTGGAGACAAGTCGGCTGGAGGACGATGTATTGGATCGCGACGCTATTTTAGGGGCCCATCGTCATTAGGAGGCCCTGAATGTTACAATTAACTGTCAGTTTTTCATCGGATTCGAAAATCTAGACTCACAGCAGACGGACCATTTGGTGCCCGAGGCAGCAATATCCATTTGGAGACAAATCGGCTGGAGGACGATGTATTGAATCTCGACGCAATTTGAGTCTTCTATCGTCATTTGGAGGCGCTGAACGTTACAATTCACTATCATTTTTGCGTCGGATTCGAAAATCTAGACTCACAGGAGAAGGATCATATTGTGCCCGAGATAGCAATATCCCCTTGGAGACAAGTCGGCTGGAGGACGATGTATTGAATCTCGACGCAATTTGAGTGTTCCATCGTCATTACAAGGCCCTGAACGTTACAATTAACTATCAGTTTCGCGTCGGATTCGAAAATCTAGACTCACAGGAGACGGACCACATGGAGCCCGAGGCAGCAATATCTCCTTGGAGACAAGTCTGCTGGAGGTCGATGTATTGAATCTCGACTCAATTTGAGTGTTCCATCGTCATTAGGTGGCCCTGAACGTTACAATTAACAATCAGTTTTGCGTCGGGTTCGAAAATCTAGACTCACAGCAGAACGATCACAAGGTGCCAGTGGCAGCTATTGACCATTGGAGACAAGTCGGTTGGAGGACGATGTATTGGATCGCGACGCAAAATGAGTGTTCCATCGTCATTAGGATGCCCTGAATGTTACAATTAACTATCAGTTTTTCGTCGGATTCGAAAATCTAAACTCACAGGAGAACGAGCAAAAGGTGCCCGATGCAGCAATATCCCCTTGGAGACAAGTCGGCTGGAGGTCGATGTATTGAATCTCGATGCAATTTGAGTGTACCATCGCCAATAGGAGGCCCTGAACGTTACAATTAACTATGAGTTTTGCGTCGGATTCGAAAACGTTGAATCACCGGAGACGGACCATGTGGTGCCCGAGGCAGCGATATCCCCTTGGAGACAAGTCGGCTGGAGGCCGATGTCTTGAATCTCGACGCAATTTGAGTGTTCCATCGTCATTAGGAGGCCCTGAATGTTACAATTAACCATCAGTTCTTCGTCGGATTCGAAAATCTAGACTCACTGGAGACGGACCATAAGGTGCCCGAAGCAGCAATATCCCCTTGGAGACCAGTCCACTGGAAGACATGTATTGAATCGCGACGCAATTTGAGTGCTCCATCGTCTTTAGGAGGCCCTGAACGTTACAATTAACTATGAGTTTTGCGTCGGATTCGAAAACGTAGAATCACCGGAGACGGACCATGTGGTGCCCGAGGCAGCGATATCCCCTTGGAGACAAGTCGGCTGGAGGACGATGTATTGAATCTCGACGCAATTTGATTGTTCCATCGTCATTAGAAGGCCCTGAACGTTACAATTATCTATCATTTTTTCGTCGGATTCGAAAATCTAGACTTACAAGAGAACGACCATAAGGTGCCCGAGGCAGCATTAGACACTTGGAGACAAGTCGGCTGGAGGACGATGTATTGGATCGCGACGCTATTTTAGGGGCCCATCGTCATTAGGAGGCCCTGAATGTTACAATTAACTGTCAGTTTTTCATCGGATTCGAAAATCTAGACTCACAGCAGACGGACCATTTGGTGCCCGAAGCAGCAATATCCATTTGGAGACAAATCGGCTGGAGGACGATGTATTGAATCTCGACGCAATTTGAGTCTTCTATCGTCATTTGGAGGCGCTGAACGTTACAATTCACTATCATTTTTGCGTCGGATTCGAAAATCTAGACTCACAGGAGAAGGATCATATTGTGCCCGAGATAGCAATATCCCCTTGGAGACAAGTCGGCTGGAGGACGATGTATTGAATCTCGACGCAATTTGAGTGTTCCATCGTCATTACAAGGCCCTGAACGTTACAATTAACTATCAGTTTCGCGTCGGATTCGAAAATCTAGACTCACAGGAGACGGACCACATGGAGCCCGAGGCAGCAATATCTCCTTGGAGACAAGTCTGCTGGAGGTCGATGTATTGAATCTCGACTCAATTTGAGTGTTCCATCGTCATTAGGTGGCCCTGAACGTTACAATTAACAATCAGTTTTGCGTCGGGTTCGAAAATCTAGACTCACAGCAGAACGATCACAAGGTGCCAGTGGCAGCTATTGACCATTGGAGACAAGTCGGTTGGAGGACGATGTATTGGATCGCGACGCAAAATGAGTGTTCCATCGTCATTAGGAGGCCCTGAACGTTACAATTATCTATAATTTTTGCGTCGGATTCGAAAATCTAGACTTACAAGAGAACGACCATAAGGTGCCCGAGGCAGCATTAGACACTTGGAGACAAGTCGGCTGGAGGACGATGTATTGGATCGCGACGCTTTTTTAGGGGTCCATCGTCATTAGGAGGCCTTGAATGTTACAATTAACTATCAGTTTTTCATCGGATTCGAAAATCTAGACTCGCAGCAGACGGACCATTTGGTGCCCGAGGCAGCAATATCCCCTTGTAGACAAGTCGGCTGGAGGACGATGTATTGAATCTCGACGCAATTTGAGTGTTCCATCGTCATTAGGAGGCCCTGAATGTTACAATTGACAATCAGTTTTGCGTCGGGTTCGAAAATCTAGACTCACAGCAGAACGATCACAAGGTGCCCGTGGCAGGTATTGACCCTTGGAGACAAGTCGGTTGGAGGACGATGTATTGGATCGCGACGCAAAATGAGTGTTCCATCGTCATTAGGAGGCCCTAAACGTTACAATTAACTATCATTTTTGCGTCGGATTCGATTATCTAAACTCACAGGAGAACGACCATAAGGTGCCCGAGGCAGCAACAGACCCTTGGAGACAAATCGGCTGGAAGACGATGTATTGAATCTCGACGCAATTTGAGTCTTCTATCGTCATTAGGTGGCGCAGAACGTTACAATTCACTGTCATTTTTGCGTCGGATTCGAAAATCTAGACTCACAGGAGAAGGATCATATTGTGCCTGAGAATGCAATATCCCCTTAGATACAAGTCGACTGGAGGTCGATGTATTTACTCTCGACGCAATTTGAGTGTTCCATCATCTTTAGGAGTACCTGAACGTTACAATTAACTATCACTTATGCGTCGGATTCGAAACTCTAGACTCACAGGAGAACGACCATAAGGTGCCCGAGGCAGCAATAGACCCTTGGAGACAAGCCGGCTGGAAACCGATGTATTGATTCTTGACGCAATTTGAGTGTTCCATCGTCATTAGGACGCCCTGAACGTTACAATGAACTATCATTTTTGCTTCGGATTCGAAAATCTAGACTTACAAGAGAACGACCATAAGGTGCCCGAGGCAGCATTAGACACTTGGAGACAAGTCGGCTGGAGACGATGTATTGGATCGCGTCGCAATTTGAGTGTTCCATCGTCATTAGGAGGCCCTGAATGTTACAATTAACTATCAGTTTTTCCTCGGATTCGAAAATCTAGACTCACAGCAGACGGACCATTTGGTGCCCGAGGCAGCAATATCCCCTTGAGGACAAATCGGCTGGAGGACGATGTATTGAATCTCGACGCAATTTGAGTCTTCTATTGTCATTAGGAGGCGCTGAACGTTACAATTCACTATTATTTTTGCGTCGGATTCGAAAATCTAGTATCACAGGAGAAGGATCATATTGTGCCCGAGACAGCAATATCCCTCTCAGAGACAAGTCGGGAGGAGGACGATGTATTGAATCTCGACGCAATTTGAGTGTCCCATCGTCATTAGGAGGCCCTAAACGTTACAATTAACTATCATTTTTGCGTCGGATTCGTTAATCTAAACTCACAGGAGAACGACCATAAGGTGCCCGAGGCAGCAACAGACCCTTGGAGACAAGTCGGCTGGAGGTCGATGTATTGAATCTCGACGCAATTTGAGTGTTCCATCGCCAATAGGAGGCCCTGAACGTTACAATTAACTATGAGTTTTGCGTCGGATTCGAAAACGTGGAATCACCGGAGACGGACCATTTGGTGCTCGAGGCAGCGATATCCCCTTGGAGACAAGTCGGCTGGAGGCCGATGTATTGAATCTCGACGCAATTTGAGTGTTCCATCGTCATTAGGAGGCCCTGAATGTTACAATTAACCATCAGTTCTTCGTCGGATTCAAAAATGTAGTGTCTCTGGAGACGGACCATAAGGTGCCCGAGGCAGCAATATCCCCTTGGAGACCAGTCCGCTGGAGGACGATGTATTGAATCGCGACGCAATTTCAGTGCTCCACCGTCTTTAGGAGGCCCTGAACGTTACAATTAACAAGCAGTTTTGAGTCGGATTCGAAAACGTAGAATCACCGGAGAAGGACCATGTGGTGCCCGAGGCAGCGATATCACCTTCGAGACCACTCGGCTGGAGGCCGATGTATTGAATCTCGACGCAATTTGAGTGTTCCATCGGCATTAGGAGACCCTGAACATTACAGTTAACTATCATTTTAGCGTCGGATTCGAAAATCTACTAACAGGAGAAGGATCATATGGTGCACGAGACTGCAATATCCCCTTGGATACAAGTCGACTGGAGGTCGACGTATTGACTCCCGACGCAATTTGAGTGTTCCATCGTCTTTAGGAGTCCCTGAACGTTACAATTAACTATCATTTATGCGTCGGATTCGAAAATCTAGACTCACAGGAGAACGACCATAAGGTGCCCGAGGCAGCAATATCCCCTTGGAGACAAGTCGGCTGGAGGTCGATGTATTGAATCTCGACTCAATTTGAGTGTTCCAACGTCATTAGGTGGCCCTGAACGTTACAATTGACAATCGGTTTTGCGTCGGGTTCGAAAATCCGGACTCACAGCAGAACGATCACAAGGTGCCCGTGGCAGCTATTGACCCTTGGAGACAAGTCGGTTGGAGGACGATGTATTGGATGCGACGCAAAATGAGTGTTCCATCGTCATTAGGAGGCCCTAAACGTTATAATTAACTATCATTTTTGCGTCGGATTCGATAATCTAAACTCACAGGAGAACGACCATAGGGTGCCCGAGGCAGCAACAGAACCTTGGAGACAAGTCGGCCGGAGGACGATGTATTGAATCTCGACGCAATTTGAGTGTTCCATCGTCATTAGAAGGCTCTGAACGTTACAATTAACTATCATTTTTGCGTCGGATTCGATAATCTAAACTCACAGGAGAACGACCATAAGGTGCCCGAGGCAGCAACAGAGCCTTGGAGACAAGTCGGCTGGAGGACGATGTATTGAATCTCGACGCAATTTGAGTGTTCCATCGTCATTAGAAGGCCCCGAACGTTACAATTAACTATCATTTTTGCGTCGGATTCGAAAATCTAGACTCACAGGAGAACGACCACAAGGTGCCCGAGGCAGCAATAGACCCTTGGAGACAGGTCGGCTGGAGGTCGATGTATTGAATCTCGACGCAATTTGAGAGTTCCATCGTCATTAGGAGGCCCTGAACGTTACAATTAACTATCATTTTTGCGTCGGATTCGAAAATCTAGACTTACAAGAGAACGACCATAAGGTGCCCGAGGCAGCATTAGACCCTTGGAGACAAGTCGGCTGGAGGACGATGTATTCAATCTCGACGCAATTTGAGAGTTCCATCGTCATTAGGAGGCCCTGAACGTTACAATTAACTATCATTTTTGCGTCGGATTCGAAAATCTAGTCTTACAAGAGAACGACCATAAGGTGCCCGAGCCAGCAGTAGACCCTTGGAGACAAGTCGGCTGGAGGACGATGTATTGGATCGCGACGCAATTTGAGTGTTCCATCGTCATTAGAAGGCCCTGAACGTTACAATTAACTATCATTTTTGCGTCGGATTCGAAAATCTAGACTCACAGGAGAATGACCATAAGGTGCCCGAGACAGCAATAGACCCTTGGAGACAAGTCGGCTGGAGGACGATGTATTGAATCTCGACGCAATTTGAGAGTTCCATCGTCATTAGGAGGCGCTGAACGTTACAATTAACTATCATTTTGCGTCGCATTCGAAAATCTAGACTTACAAGAGAACGACCATAAGGTGCCCGAGACAGCATTAGAGCCTTGGAGACAAGTCGGCTGGAGGACGATGTATTGGATCGCGACGCAATTTGAGTGTTCCATCTTCATTAGGAGGCCCTGAACGTTACTATTCACTATCATTTTTGCGTCGGATTCGAAAATCTAGACTCACAGGAGAAGGATCATATGGTGCCCGAGACAGCAATATCCCCTTGGAGACAAGTCGGCTGGAGGCCGATGTATTGAATCTCGACGCAATTTGACTGTTCCATCGGCATTAGGAGGCCCTGAGCGTTACAATTAACTATCATTTTTGCGTCGGATTCGATAATCTAAACTCACAGGAGAACGACCATAAGGTGCCCGAGGCAGCAACAGACCCTTGGAGACAAGTCGGCTGGAGGACGATGTATTGAATCTCGACGCAATTTGAGTGTTCCATCGTCATTAGAAGGCTCTGAACGTTACAATTAACTATCATTTTTGCGTCGGATTCGATAATCTAAACTCACAGGAGAACGACCATAAGGTGCCCGAGGCAGGAACAGACCCTTGGAGACAAGTCGGCTGGAGGACGATGTATTGAATCTCGACGCAATTTGAGTGTTCCATCGTCATTAGAAGGCCCTGAACGTTACAATTAACTATCATTTTTGCGTCGGATTCGAAAATCTAGACTCACAGGAGAACGACCACAAGGTGCCCGAGGCAGCAATAGACCCTTGGAGACAGGTCGGCTGGAGGTCGATGTATTGAATCTCGACGCAATTTGAGAGTTCCATCGTCATTAGGAGGCCCTGAACGTTACAATTAACTATCATTTTTGCGTCGGATTCGAAAATCTAGACTTACAAGAGAACGACCATAAGGTGCCCGAGGCAGCATTAGACCCTTGGAGACAAGTCGGCTGGAGGACGATGTATTCAATCTCGACGCAATTTGAGAGTTCCATCGTCATTAGGAGGCCCTGAACGTTACAATTAACTATCATTTTTGCGTCGGATTCGAAAATCTAGTCTTACAAGAGAACGACCATAAGGTGCCCGAGCCAGCAGTAGACCCTTGGAGACAAGTCGGCTGGAGGACGATGTATTGGATCGCGACGCAATTTGAGTGTTCCATCGTCATTAGAAGGCCCTGAACGTTACAATTAACTATCATTTTTGCGTCGGATTCGAAAATCTAGACTCACAGGAGAACGACCATAAGGTGCCCGAGGCAGCAATAGACCCTTGGAGACAAGTCGGCTGGAGGACGATGTATTGAATCTCGACGCAATTTGAGAGTTCCATCGTCATTAGGAGGCGCTGAACGTTACAATTAACTATCATTTTGCGTCGCATTCGAAAATCTAGACTTACAAGAGAACGACCATAAGGTGCCCGAGACAGCATTAGAGCCTTGGAGACAAGTCGGCTGGAGGACGATGTATTGGATCGCGACGCAATTTGAGTGTTCCATCGTCATTAGGAGGCCCTGAACGTTACTATTCACTATCATTTTTGCGTCGGATTCGAAAATCTAGACTCACAGGAGAAGGATCATATGGTGCCCGAGACAGCAATATCCCCTTGGAGACAAGTCGGCTGGAGGCCGATGTATTGAATCTCGACGCAATTTGACTGTTCCATCGGCATTAGGAGGCCCTGAGCGTTACAATTAACTATCATTTTTGCGTCGGATTCGATAATCTAAACTCACAGGAGAACGACCATAAGGTGCCCGAGGCAGCAACAGACCCTTGGAGACAAGTCGGCTGGAGGACGATGTATTGAATCTCGACGCAATTTGAGTGTTCCATCGTCATTAGAAGGCCCTGAACGTTACAATTAACTATCATTTTTGCGTCGGATTCGAAAATCTAGACTCACAGGAGAACGACCATAAGGTGCCCGAGGCAGCAATAGACCCTTGGAGACAGGTCGGCTGGAGGACGATGTATTTAATCTCGACGCAATTTGACAGTTCCATCGTCATTAGGAGGCCCTGAACGTTACAATTAACTATCATTTTTGCGTCGGATTCGAAAATCTAGACTTACAAGAGAACGACCATAAGGTGCCCGAGGCAGCATTAGACCCTTGGAGACAAGTCGGCTGGAGGACAATGTATTGGATCGCGACGCAATTTGAGTGTTCCATCGTCATTAGAAGGCCCTGAATGTTACAATTAACTATCAGTTTTTCGTCGGATTCGAAAATCTAGACTCACAGCAGACGGACCATTTGGTGCCCGAGGCAGCAATATCCCCTTGGAGACAAATCGGCAGGCGGACGATGTATTGAATCTCGACGCAATTTGAGTCTTCTATCGTCATTAGGAGGCCCTGAACGATACTATTCACTATCATTTTTGCGTCGGATTCGAAAATCTAGACTCACAGGAGAACGACCATAAGGTGCCCGAGGCAGCAATAGACCCTTGGAGACAAGTCGGCTGGAGGACGATGTATTGAATCTCGACGCAATTTGAGTGTTCCATCGTCATTAGGAGGCCCTGAATGTTACAATTACCTATCAGTTTTTCGTCGGATACGAAAATCTAGACCCACAGCAGACGGACCATTTGGTGCCCGAGGCAGCAATATCCCCTTGGAGACAAATCGGCTGGAGGACAATGTATTGAATCTCGACGCAATTTGAGTCTTCTATCGTCATTAGGAGGCCCTGAACGTTACTATTCACTATCATTTTAGCGTCGGATTCGAAAATCTAGACTCACAGCAGACGGACCATTTGGTGCCCGAGGCAGCAATATCCCCTTGGAGACAAATCGGCTGGAGGACGATGTATTGAATCTCGACGCAATTTGAGAGTTCTATCGTCATCAGGAGGCGCTGAACGTTACTATTCACTATCATTTTTGCGTCGGATTCGAAAATCTAGACTCACAGGAGAAGGATCATATGGTGCCCGAGGCAGCAATATCCCCTTGGAGACCAAATCGCTGGAGGCCGAAGTATTGAATCTCGACGCAATTTGAATGTTCCATCGTCATTAGAAAGCCCTGAACGTTACAATTAACTATCATTTTTGCGTCGGATTCGAAAATCTAGACTCACAGGAGAACGACCATAAGGTGCCCGAGGCAGCAATAGACCCTTGGAGACAAGTCGGCTGGAGGATGATGTATTGAATCTCGACGCAATTTGAATGTTCCATCGTCATTAGAAGGCCCTGAACGTTACAATAAACTATCATTTTTGTGTCGGATTCGAAAATCTAGACTCACAGGAGAACGACCATAAGGTGCCCGAGGCAGCAATAGACCCTTGGAGACAAGTCGGCTGGAGGCCGATGTATTGAATCTCGACGCAATTTGTGTGTCCCATCGTCATTAGGAGGTCCTAAACGTTACAATTAACTATCATATTTGCGTCGGATTCGATAATCTAAACTCACAGGAGAACGACCATAAGGTGCCAAAGGCAGCAATAGACCCTTGGAGACAAGTCGGCTGGAGGACGATGTATTGAACGTCGACGCAATTTGAGAGTTCCATCGTCGTTAGGAGGCCCTGAACGTTACAATTAACTATCAGTTTTTCGTCGGATTCGAAAATCTAGACACACAGCAGACGGACCATTTGTTGCCCGAGGCAGCAATATCCCCTTGGAGACAAATCGGCTGGAGGACGATGTATTGAATCTCGACGCAATTTGAGTCTTCTATCGTCATTAGGAGGCCCTGAACGTTACTATTCACTATCATTTTTGCGTCGGATTCGAAAATCTAGACTCACAGGAGAAGGATCATATGGTGCCCGAGACAGCAATATCCCCTTGGAGACAAGTCGGCTGGAGGCCGATGTATTGAATCTCGACGCAATTTGAGTGTTCCATCGGCATTAGGAGGCGCTGAACGTTACAATTAACTATCATTTTTGCGTCGGATTCGATAATCTAAACTGACAGGAGAACGACCATAAGGTGCCCGAGACAGCAATATCCCCTTGGAGACAAGTCCGCTGGAGGCCGATGTATTGAATCTCGACGCAATTTGAGTGTTCCATCGTCATTAGGAGGCCCTGAACGTTACAATTAACTATCATTTTTGCGTCGGATTCGATAATCTAAACTCACAGGAGAACGACCATAAGGTGCCCGAGGCAGCAATAGACCTTTGGAGACAAGTCGGCTGGAGGCCGATATATTGAATCTCGACGCAATTTGAGTGTTCCATCGGCATTAGGAAGCCCTGAACGTTACAGTTAACTATCATTTTAGCGTCGGATTCGAAAATCTAGACTCACAGCAGACGGACCATTTGGTGCCCGAGGCAGCAATATCCCCTTGGAGACAAATCGGCTGGAGGACGATGTATTGAATCTCGACGCAATTTGAGAGTTCTATCGTCATCAGGAGGCGCTGAACGTTACTATTCACTATCATTTTTGCGTCGGATTCGAAAATCTAGACTCACAGGAGAAGGATCATATGGTGCCCGAGGCAGCAATATCCCCTTGGAGGCCAAATCGCTGGAGGCCGATGTATTGAATCTCGACGCAATTTGAGTGTTCCATCGTCATTAGAAAGCCCTGAACGTTACAATTAACTATCATTTTTGCGTCGGATTCGAAAATCTAGACTCACAGGAGAACGACCATAAGGTGCCCGAGGCAGCAATAGACCCTTGGAGACAAGTCGGCTGGAGGATGATGTATTGAATCTCGACGCAATTTGAATGTTCCATCGTCATTAGAAGGCCATGAACGTTACAATTAACTATCATTTTTGTGTCGGATTCGAAAATCTAGACTCACAGGAGAACGACCATAAGGTGCCCGAGGCAGCAATAGACCCTTGGGTTGGTGGGTTGGTTTGGGGAAGGAGACCAGACAGCGTGGTCATCGGTCTCATCGGATTAGGGAAGGATTGGGAAGGAAGTCGGCCGTGCCCTTTCAGAGGAACCATCCCGGCATTTGCCTGGAGTGATTTAGGGAAATCACGGAAAACCTAAATCAGGATGGCCGGACGCGGGATTGAACCGTCGTCCTCCCGAATGCGAGTCCAGTGTCTAACCACTGCGCCACCCCGCTCGGTAAAATAGACCCTTGGAGACAAGTCGGCTGGAGGCCGATGTATTGAATCTCGACGCAATTTGTGTGTCCCATCGACATTTGGAGGTCCTAAACGTTACAATTAACTATTTGCGTCGGATTCGATAATCTAAACTCACAGGAGAACGACCATAAGGTGCCAAACGCAGCAATAGACCCTTGGAGACAAGTCGGCTGGAGGACGATGTATTGAACGTCGACGCAATTTGAGAGTTCCATCGTCATTAGGAGGCCCTGAACGTTACAATTAACTATCAGTTTTGCGTCGGATTCCATAATCTAAACTCACAGGAGAACGACCATAAGGTGCCCGAGACAGCAATATCTCCTTGGAGACAAGTCTGCTGGAGGCCGATGTATTGAGTCTCGACGCAATTTGAGTGTTGCATCGTCATCAGGAGGCCCTGAACGTTACAATTAACTATAATTTTTGCGTCGGATTCGATAATCTAAACTCGCAGGAGAACGACCATAAGGTGCCCGAGGCAGCAATAGACCCTTGGAGACAAGTCGGCTGCAGGCCGATGTATTGAATCTCGACGCAATTTGAGTGTTCCATCGGCATTAGGAGGCACTGAACGTTACAGTTAACTATCATTTTAGCGTCGGATTCGAAAATCTAGACTCACAGCAGACGGACCATTTGGTGCCCGAGGCAGCAATATCCCCTTGGAGACAAATCGGCTGGAGGACGATATATTGAATCTCGACGCAATTTGAGAGTTCTATCGTCATCAGGAGGCGCTGAACGTTACTATTCACTATCATTTTTGCGTCGGATTCGAGAATCTAGACTCACAGGAGAAGGATCATATGGTGCCCGAGACAGCAATATCCCCTTCGAGACAAGTTTGCTGGAGGCCGATGTATTAAATCTCGACGCAATTTGAGTGTTCCATCGTCATTAGAAAGCCCTGAACGTTACAATTAACTATCATTTTTGCGTCGGATTCGAAAATCTAGACTCACAGGAGAACGACCATAAGGTGCCCGAGGCAGCAATAGACCCTTGGAGACAAGTCGGCTGGAGGATGATGTATTGAATCTCGACGCAATTTGAATGTTCCATCGTCATTAGAAGGCCCTGAACGTTACAATTAACTATCATTTTTGCGTCGGATTCGAAAATCTAGACTCACAGGAGAACGACCATAAGGTGCCCGATGCAGCAACAGACCCTTGGAGACAAGTCGGCGGGAGGCCTATGTATTGAATCTCGACGCAATTTGAGTGTTCCATCGTCATTAGGAGACCCTAAACGTTACAATTAACTTTCAATTTTGCCTCTGATTCGATAATCTAAACTCACAGGAGAACGACCATAAGGTGCCCGAGGCAGCAACAGACCCTTGGAGACAAGTCGGCTGACGGCCGATGTATAGAATCTCGACGCAATTTGAGTGTTCCATCGTCATTACAAGACCCTGAACGTTACAATTAACTATCATTTTTGCGTCGGATTCGAAAATCTAGACTCACAGGAGAACGACCATAAGGTGCCCGAGGCAGCAACAGACCCTTGGGGACAAGTCGGCTGGAGGCCGATGTATTGAATCTCGACGCAATTTGAGTATTCCATCGGCATTAGGAGGCCCTGAACGTTACAATTAACTATCATTTTTGCGTCGGATTCGAAAATCTAGACTTACAAGAGAACGACCATAAGGTGCCCGAGGCAGCAATAGACCCTTGGAGACAAATCGGCTGGAGGCCGATGTATTGAATCTCGACGCAATTTGAGTGTTCCATCGGCATTAGGAGGCCCTGAACGTTACAGTTAACTATCATTTTAGCGTCGGATTCGAAAATCTACTAACAGGAGAAGGATCATATGGTGCACGAGACTGCAATATCCCTTTGGATACAAGTCGACTGGAGGTCGATGTATTGACTCTCGACGCAATTTGAGTGTTCCATCGTCTTTAGGAGTCCCTGAACGTTACAATTAACTATCATTTATGCGTCGGATTCGAAAATCTAGACTCCCAGGAGAACGACCATAAGGTGCCCGAGGCAGCAATAGACCCTTGGAGACAAGTCGGTTGGAGGACGATGTATTGGATCTCGACGCAATTTGAGAGTTACATCTACATTAGGAGGCCCTGAACGCTACAATTAACTATCATCTTTGCGTCGGATTCGAAAATCTAGACTTACTAGAGAACGACCATAAGGTGCCCGAGGCAGCATTAGACCCTTGGAGACAAGTCGGCTGGAGGAAGATGTATTGAATCTCGACGCAATTTGAGTGTTCCATCGGCATCAGGAGGCCCTGAACGTTACAATTAACTATCATTTATGCGTCGGATTCGAAAATCTAGACTCCCAGGAGAACGACCATAAGGTGCCCGAGGCAGCAATAGACCCTTGGAGACAAGTCGGCTGGAGGACGATGTATTGAATCTCGACGCAATTTGAGTGTTCCATCGTCATTAGGTCGCCCTGAACGTTGTAATGAACTATCATTTTTGCGTCGGATTCGAAAATGTAGACTTACAAGAGAACGACCATAAGGTGCCCGAGGCAGCAACAGACCCTTGGAGACAAGTCGGCTGGAGGCCGATGTATTGAACCTCGACGCAATTTGAGAGTTCCATCGTCATTAGGAGGCCTTAAACATTACAATTAACAATCAGTTTCGCGTCGGATTCGAAAATCTTGACTCACATGAGAGCGAACATAAGAGGCCGGAGGCAGTAATATCCCCATGGAGACAAGTCGGCTGGAGGACGATGTATTGAATCTCGACGCAATTTTAGAGTCCCATCGTCATTAGGGGCCCTAAACGTTACAATTAACTATCATTTTTGCGTCGGATTCGATAATCTAAACTCACAGGAGAACGACCATAAGGTGCCCGAGGCAGCAATAGACCCTTGGAGACAAGTCGGCTGGAGGCCGATGTATTGAATCTCGACGCAATTTGAGTGTTCCATCGCCAATAGGAGGTCCTGAACGTTACAATTAACTATAATTTTTGCGTCGGATTCGAAAATCTAGACTCACAGGAGAACGACCATAAGGTGCCCGAGGCAGCAATAGACCCTTGGAGACAAGTCGGCTGGAGGACGATGTATTGAATCTCGACGCAATTTGAGAGTTCCATCGTCATTAGGAGGCCCTGAACGTTGCAATTAACTATGAGTTTTTCGTCGGATTCGAAAATCTAGACTCACAGCAGACGGACCATTTGGTGCCCGAGGCAGGAATATCCCCTTGGAGACAAATCGGCTGGAGGACGATGTATTTAATCTTGACGCAATTTGAGTCTTCTATCTTCATTAGGAGGCCCTGAACGCTACTATTCACTATCATTTTTGCATCGGACTCGAAAATCTAGACTCGCAGGAGAAGGATCATATGATGCCCGAGACAGCAATATCCTCTTGGAGACAAGTCGGCTGGAGGCCGATTTATTGAATCTCGACGCAATTTGAGTGTTCCATCGTCATTAAAAAACCCTGAACGTTACAATTAACTATCATTTTTGCGTCGGATTCGAAAATCTAGACTCACAAGGAGAACGACCATAAGGTGCCCGAGGCAGCAACAGACCCTTGGAGACAAGTCGGCTGGAGGCCGATGTATTGAATCTCGACGCAATTTGAGTGTTCCATCGTCATTACAAGGCCCTGAACGTTACTATTCACTATCATTTTAGCGTCGGATTCGAAAATCTACTCACAGGAGAAGTTCATACGGTGCTGGAGACAGCAATATACCCCTTGGAGACAAATCGACTGGACGCCGATGTATTGAATATCGACGCAATTTGAGTGTCCCATCGTCATTAGGAGGCCCTAAACGTTACAATTAACTATCATTTTTGCGTCGGATTCGATAATCTAAACTCACAGGAGAACGACCATAAGCGCCCGAGGCAGCAACAGACCCTTGGAGACAAGTCGGCTGGAGGCCGATGTATTGAATCTCGACGCAATTTGAGTGTTCCATCGTCATTAGAAGGCCCTGAACGTTACAATTAACTATCATTTTTGCGTCGGATTCGAAAATCTAGACTCACAGGAGAACGACCATAAGGTGCCCGAGGCAGCAATAGACCCTTGGAGACAAGTCGGCTGGAAACCGATGTATTGACTCTCAACGCAATTTGAGTGTCCCATCGTCTTTAGGAGTCCCTGAACGTTACAATTAACTATCATTTATGCGTCGGATTCGAAAATCTAGACTCACAGGAGAACGACCATAAGGTGCCCGAGGCAGCAATAGACCATTGGAGACAAGTCGGCTGGAGGACGATGTATTGAATCTGGACGCAATTTGAGAGTTCCATCGTCATTAGGAGGCCCTGAACGTTACAATTAACAATCATTTTGGCGTCGGATTCGAAAATCTACTCACAGGAGAAGTTCATACGGTGCTCGAGACAGCAATATACCCCTTGGAGACAAGTCGGCTGGAAACCGATGTATTGACTCTCAACGCAATTTGAGTGTCCCATCGTTTTAGGAGTCCCTGAACGTTACAATTAACTATCATTTATGCGTCGGATTCGAAAATCTAGACTCACAGGAGAACGACCATAAGGTGCCCGAGGCAGCAATAGACCCTTGGAGACAAGTCGGCTGGAAACCGATGTATTTATTCTTGACGCAATTTGAGTGTTCCATCGTCTTTAGGAGTCCCTGAACGTTACAATTTACTATCATTTATGCGTCTTATTCGAAAATCTAGACTCACAGGAGAACGACCATAAGGTGCCCGAGGCAGCATTAGTCCCTTGGAGACAAGTCGGCTGGAGGACAATGTATTGGATCGCGACGCAAATTGAGTGTTCCATCGTCATTAGGAGGCCCTGAATGTTACAATTAACTATCAGTCTTTCTTCGGATTCGAAAATGTAGACTCACTGGAGACGGACCATAAGGTGCCCGATGCAGCAATATCCCCTTGGAGACCAGTCCGCTGGAGGACGATGTATTGAATCGCGACGCAATTTGAGTGCTCCATCGTCATTTGGAGGCGCTGAGCGATACAATTCACTATCATTTTTGCGTCGGATTCGAAAATCTAGACTGACAGGAGACGGACCATTTGGTGCCCGAGGCGGCAATGTCCCCTTGGAGACAAATCAGCTGGAGGACGATGTATTGCATCTCGACGCAATTTGAGAGTTCTATCGTCATCAGGAGGCGCTGAACGTTACTATTCACTATCATTTTTGAGTCGGATTCGAAAATCTAGACTCGCAGGAGAAGGATCATATGGTGCCCGAGACAGCAATATCCCCTTGGAGACAAGTCCGCTGGAGGCCGATGTATTGAATCTCGACGCAATTTGAGTGTTCCATCGTCATTAGGAGGCGCTGAACCTTACAATTAACTATCAGTTTCGCGTCGGATTCGAAAATCTAGACTCACGGGAGACGGACCACATGGAGCCCGAGGCAGCAATATCCCCTTGTAGACAAGTCGACTGGAGGAAGATGTATTGACTCTCGACGCAATTTGAGTGTTCCATCGTCATTAAGAGGCCCTGAGCATTACATTTAACTATCAGTTTTGCGTCGGATTCTAAAATGTTGACTCACAGGGGAACGACCATACGGTGCCCGAAGCAGCAATAGACCCTTGGAGACAAATCGGCTGAATGCCGATGTATTGAATCTCGAGGCAATTTGAGTGTTCCATCGTCATTAGGAAGCCTTGAACGTTACAAATAACAATCAGTTTCGCGTCGGATTCGAAAATCTAGACTCACATGAGAGCGAACATAAGAGGCCGGAGACAGCATTATCCCCTTGGAGACAAGTCCGCTGGAGGCCGATGTATTGAATCTCGACGCAATTTGAGTGTTCCATCGTCTTTAGGAGGCCCTGAACGTTACAATTAACTATCAGTATCGCGTCGGATTCGAAAATCTAAACTCACAGGAGAACGACCATAAGGTGCCCGAGACAGCAATAGACCCTTGGAGACAAGTCGGCTGGAGGCCGATGTATTCAATCTCGACGCAGTTTGTGTGCTCCATCGTCATTAGGAGGTCCTAAACATTACAATTAACTATCATTTTTGCGTCGGATTCGATAATCTAAACTCACAGGAGAACGACCATATGGTGCCCGAGGCAGCAACAGACCCTTGGAGACAAGTCGGCTGGAGGCCGATGTATTGAATCTCGACGCAATTTGAGTGTTCCATCGTCATTACAAGGCCCTGAACGTTACAATTAACTATCATTTTTGCGTCGGATTCGAAAATCTAGACTCACAGTCGAACGACCATAAGGTGCCCGAGGCAGCAATAGACCCTTGGAGACAAGTCGGCTGGAGGTTGATGGATTGAATCTCGACTCAATTTGTGTGCTCCATCGTCATTAGGAGGCCCTGAACGTTACAATTAACTATGAGTTTTGCGTCGGATTCGAAAACGTAGAATCACCGGAGACGGACCATGTGGTGCCCGAGGCAGCGATATCCCCTTGGAGACAAGTCGGCTGGAGGCCGATGTATTGAATCTCGACGCAATTTGAGTGTTCCATCGTCATTAGATGGCCCTGAACGTTACAATTAACTATCATTTTTGCGTCGGATTCGAAAATTTAGACTCACAGGATAACGACCATAAGGTGCCCGAGGCAGCAATAGACCCTTGGAGACAAGTCGGCTGGAGGACGATGTATTGAATCTCGACGCAATTTGAGTGTTCCATCGCCAATAGGAGGCCCTGAACGTTACAATTAACTATGAATTTTGCGTCGGATTCGAAAACGTAGATTCACCGGAGACGGACCATGTGGTGCCCGAGGCAGCGATATCCCCTTGGAGACAAGTCGGCTGGAGGCCGATGTATTGAATCTCGACGCAATTTGAGAGATCTATCGTCATCAGGAGGCGATGAACGCTACTATTCACTATCATTTTTGCGTCGGATTCGATAATCTAAACTCACAGGAGAACGACCATAAGGTGCCCCAGAACAGCAATAGACCCTTGGAGACAAGTCGGCTGGAGGCCGATGTATTGAATCTCGACGCAATTTGAGTGTTCCATCGCCAATAGGAGGCCCTGAACGTTACAATTAACTATCATTTTTGCGTCGCATTCGAAAATCTAGACTCACAGGAGAACGACCATAAGGTGCCCGAGGCAGCAATAGACCCTTGGAGACAAGTCGGCTGGAGGACGATGTATTGAATCTCGACGCAATTTGAGAGTTCCATCGTCATTAGGAGGCCCTGAACGTTACAATTAACTATCAGTTTTTCGTCGGATTCGAAAATCTAGACTCACAGCAGACGGACCATTTGGTGCCCGAGGCAGCATTAGACCCTTGGAGAAAAGGCGGCTGGAGGACGATGTATTGAATCTCGACGAAATTTGAGTGTCCCATCGTCATTAGGTGGCCCTGAAAGTTACAATTAACTATCAGTTTCGCGTCGGATTCGATAATCTAAACTCACAGGAGAACGACCATAAGGTGCCCGAGGCAGCAACAGACCCTTGGTGACAAGTCGGCTGGAGGCCGATGTATTGAATCTCGACGCAATGTGAGTGTTCCATTGTCATTACAAGGCCCTGAACGTTACAATTAACTATCATTTTTAAGTCGGATTCGAAAATCTAGACTCACAGGAGAACGACCATAAGGTGCCCGAGGCAGCATTAGACCCTTGGAGACCAGTCGGCTGGAGGACGATGTATTGAATCTCAACGCAATTTGAGTGTCCCATCGTCATTAGGAGGCCCTGAACGTTACAATTAACTATCAGATTCGCGTCGGATTCGATAATCAAAACCCACAGGAGAACGACCATAAGGTGCCCGAGGCAGCAACAGACCCTTGGAGACAAGTCGGCTGGAGGCCGATGTATTGAATCTCGACGCAATTTGAGTGTTCCATCGTCATTAGAAGGCCCTGAACGTTACAATTAACTATCATTTTTGCGTCGGATTCGAAAATTTAGACTCACAGGAGAACGACCATAAGGTGCACGAGGCAGCAATAGACCCTTGGAGACAAGTCGGCTGGAGGACGATGTATTGAATCTCGACGCAATTTGAGTGTTCCATCGTCATTACAAGGCCCTGAACGTTACTATTCACTATCATTTTAGCGTCGGATTCGAAAATCTACTCACAGGAGAAGTTCATACGGTGCTCGAGACAGCAATATACCCCTTGGAGACAAATCGACTGGAAGCCGATGTATTGAATATCGACGCAATTTCAGTGTTCCATCGTCATTAGGAGGCCCTAAACGTTACAATTAACTATCATTTTTGCGTCGGATTCGATAATCTAAACTCACAGGAGAACGACCATAAGCGCCCGAGACAGCAACAGACCCTTGGAGACAAGTCGGCTGGAAACCGATGTATTGATTCTTGACGCAATTTGAGTGTTCCATCGTCATTAGGAGGCCCTGAACGTTACAGTTAACTATCATTTTTGCGTCGGATTTGATAATATAAACTCACAGGAGAACGACCATAAGGTGCCCGAGGCAGCAATAGACCCTTGGAGGTAAGTCGGCTGGAGGCCGATGTATTGAATCTCGACGCAATTTGAATGTTCCATCGTCTTTAGAAGGGCCCTCAACGTTACAATTAACTATCATTTTTGCGTCGGATTCGAAAATCTAGACACACAGGAGAACGACCATTAGGTGCCTGAGGGGCAGCAATAGACCCTTCGAGGACATGTCGGCTGGAGGTCGATGTATTGGATCGCGACGCAATTTAGTGTTCCATCGTCATTAGGAGGCCCTGAAAGTTACAATTAACTATCAGTTTTTTCGTCGGATTCGAAAATCTAGACTCACAGCAGACAAACCATTTGGTGCCCGAGGCAGCAATATCCCCTTGGAGACAAATCGGCTGGAGGACGATGTATTGAATCTCGACGCAATTTGAGTCTTCTACCGTCATTAGGAGGCCTGAACATTACAATTAACTATCATTTTTGGCGTCGGATTCGAAAATCGAGACTCACAGGAGAAGGATCATATGGTGCCCGAGACAGCAATACCCCCTTGGAGACAAGTCGGCTGGAGGCCGATGTATTGATTCTCGACGCAATTTGAGTGTTCCATTGGCATTAGGAGGCCCTGAACGTTACAATTAACTATCATTTTTGCGTCGGATTCGATAATCTAAACTCACAGGAGAACGACCATGAGGTGCCCGAGACAGCAATATCCCCTTGGAGACACGCCGCTGGAGGCCGATGTATTGAATCTCGACGCAATTTGAGTGTTCCATCGTCATTAGAAGGCCCTGAACGTTACAAATAACTATCATTTTTGCGTCGGATTCGAAAATCTAGACTCACATGAGAACGAACATAAGGTGCCCGAGGCAGCAATAGACCCTTGGAGACAAGTCGGCTGGAGGCCGATGTATTGAATCTCGACGCAATTTGAGTGTTCCATCGGCATTAGGAGGCCCTGAACGTTACAGTTAACTATCATTTTTGCGTCGGATTCGAAAATCTAGACTCACAGGAGAACGACCATAAGGTGCCCGAGGCAGCAATAGACCCTTGGAGACAAGTCGGCTGGAAGCCGATGTATTGAATCTCGACGCAATTTGAGTGTTCCATCGGCATTAGGAGGCCCTGAACGTTACAATTAACCATCATTTATGCGTCGGATTCGAAAATCTAGACTCACACGAGAACGACCATAAGGTGCCCGAGGCAGCAATAGACCCTTGGAGACAAGTCGGCTGGAAAACGATGTATTGATTCTTGACGCAATTTGAGTGTTCCATCGTCTTTAGGAGTCCCTGAACGTTACAATTAACTATCATTTATGCGTCGGATTCGAAAATCTAGACTCACAGGAGAACGACCATAAGGTGCCCGAGGCAGCATTAGACCCTTGGAGACAAGTCGGCTGGAGGACGATGTATTGGATCGCGACGCAATTTGAGTGTTCCATCGGCATTAGGAGGCCCTGAACGTTACAATTAACAATCATTTTGGAGTCGGATTCGAAAATCTACTCACAGGAGAAGTTCATACGGTGCTCGAGACAGCAATATACCCCTTGGAGACAAGTCGGCTGGAAACCGATGTATTGACTCTCAACGCAATTTGAGTGTCCCATCGTCTTTAGGAGTCCCTGAACGTTACAATTAACCATCATTTATGCGTCGGATTCGAAAATCTAGACTCACAAGAGAACGACCATAAGGTGCCCGAGGCAGCAATAGACCCTTGGAGACAAGTCGGCTGGAAACCGATGTATTGATTCTTGACGCAATTTGAGTGTTCCATCGTCTTTAGGAGTCCCCGAACGTTACAATTAACTATCATTTATGCGTCGGATTCGAAAATCTAGACTCACAGGAGAACGACCATAAGGTGCCCGAGGCGGCATTAGACCCTTGGAGACAAATCAGCTGGAGGACGATGTATTGAATCTCGACGCAATTGAGAGTTCTATCGACATCAGGAGGCGCTGAACGTTACTATTCACTTTCATTTTTGCGTCGGATTCGAAAATATAGACTCGCAGGAGAAGGATCATATGGTGCCCGAGACAGCAATATCCCCTTGGAGACAAGTCCGCTGGAGGCCGATGTATTGAATCTCGACGCAGTTTGAGTGTTCCATCGTCATTAGGAGGCCCTAAACCTTACAATTAACTATCAGTTTCGCGTCGTATTCGAAAATCTAGACTCACAGGAGACGGACCACATGGAGCCCCGAGGTAGCAATATCCCCTTGTAGACAATTCGGCTGCAGGCCGATGTATTGAATCTCCACGCAATTTGTGTGCTCCATCGTCATTAGGAGGCCCTAAACGTTACAATTAACTATCATTTTTGCGTCGGATTCGATAATCTAGACTCACAGGAGACGGACCACATGGAGCCTGAGGCAGCAATATCCCCTTGGAGACAAGTCGGCTGGAGGTCGATGTATTGAATCTCGACGCAATTTGTGTGCTCCATCGTCATTAGGAGGCCCTGAACGTTACAATTAACTATGAGTTTTGCGTCGGATTCGAAAACGTAGAATCACCGGAGACGGACCATGTGGTGCCCGAGGAAGCGATATCCCCTTGGAGACAAGTCGGCTGGAGGCCGATGTATTGAATCTCGACGCAATTTGAGTGTTCCATCGTCATTAGAAGGCCCTGAACGTTACAATTAACTACCATTTTTGCATCGGATTCGAAAATTTAGACTCACAGGAGAACGAACATAAGGTGCCCGAGGCAGCAATAGACCCTTGGAGACAAGTCGGCTGGAGGACGATGTATTGAATCTCGACGCAATTTGAGAGTTCCATCGTCATTAGGAGGCCATTAACGTTATAATTAGCTATCATTTTATAGTCGGATTCGAAAATCTAGACTCACAGGAGAACGACCATAAGGTGCCCGAGGCAGCAACAGATCATAGGAGACAAGTCGGCTGGAGGCAGATGTATTGAATCTCGACGCAATTTGAGTGTTCCATCGTCATTTGGAGGCCCTAAACGTTACAATTAACTATCATTTTTGCGTCGGATTCGATAATCTAAACTCACAGGAGAACGACCATAAGGTGCCCGAGGCAGCAACAGACCCTTGGAGACAAATCGGCTGGAGGCCGATGTATTGAATCTCGACGCAATTTGAGTGTTCCATCGTCATTACAAGGCCCTGAAAGTTACAATTAACTATCATTTTTGCATCGGATTCGAAAATCTAGACTCACAGGAGACAAACCACATGGAGCCTGAGGCAGCAATATCCCCTTGGAGACAAGTCGGCTGGAGGTCGATGTATTGAATCTCGACGCAATTTGAGTGTTCCATCGGCATTAGGAGGCCCTGAACGTTACAATTAACTATCATTTTTGCGTCGGATTCGATAATCTAAACTCACAGGAGAACGACCATGAGGTGCCCGAGACAGCAATATCCCCTTGGAGACAAGTCGGCTGGAGGCCGATGTATTGAATCTCGACGCAATTTGAGTGTTCCATTGTCATTATTAGGCCCTGAAAGTTACAATTAACAATCATTTTAGCGTCGGATTCGAAAATCTACTCACAGGAGAAGTTCATACGGTGCTCGAGACAGCAATATACCCCTTGGAAACAAATCGACTGGAGGCCGATGTATTGAATCTCGACGCAATTTGAGTGTTCCATCGTCTTTAGAAGGCCCTCAACGTTACAATTAACTATCAGTTTTTCGTCGGATTCGAAAATCTAGACTCACAGCAGACGGACCATTTGGTGCCCGAGGCAGCAATATCCCCTTGGAGACAAATCGCCTTGAGGACGATGTATTGAATCTCGACGCAATTTGAGGTTTCTACCGTCATTAGGAGGCCCTGAACGTTACAATTAACTATCATTTTTGCGTCGGATTCGAAAATCTAGACTCACAGGAGAAGGATCATATGGTGCCGGAGACAGCAATACCCCCTTGGAGACAAGTCGGCTGGAGGCCGATGTATTGAATCTCGACGCAATTTGAGTGTTCCATCGGCATTAGGAGGCCCTGAACGTTACAATTAACTATCATTTTTGCGTCGGATTCGATAATCTAAACTCACAGGAGAACGACCATGAGGTGCCCGAGACAGCAATATCCCCTTGGAGACAAGTCCGCTGGAGGCCGATGTATTGAATCTCGACGCAATTTGAGTGTTCCATCGTCATTAGAAGGCCCTGAACGTTACAATTAACTATCATTTTTGCGTCGGATTCGAAAATCTAGACTCACAGGAGAACGACCATAAGGTGCCTGAGGCAGCAATAGACCCTTGGAGACAAGTCGGCTGGAAACCGATGTATTGATTCTTGACGCAATATGAGTGTTCCATCGTCATTAGGAGGCCCTGAACGTTACAGTTAACTATCATTTTTGCGTCGGATATAATAATCTAAACTCTCAGGAGAACGACCATAAGGTGCCCGGGGCAGCAATAGACCCTTGGAGACAAATCGGCTGGAGGCCGATGTTTTGAATCTCTACGCAATTTGAATGTTCCATCGTCTTTAGAAGGCCGTCAACGTTACAATTAACTATCATTTTTGCGTCGGATTCGAAAATCTAGACTCACAGGAGAACGACCATTAGTTGCCCGAGGCAGCAATAGACCCTTGGAGACATGTCGGCTGGAGGTCGATGTATTGGATCGCGACGCAATTTGAGTGTTCCATCGTCATTAGGAGGCCCTGAATGTAACAATTAACTATCAGTTTTTCGTCGGATTCGAAAATCTAGACTCACAGCAGACGGACCATTTGGTGCCCGAGGCAGCAATATCCCCTTGGAGACAAATCGGCTGGAGGACGATGTATTGAATCTCGACGCAATTTGAGTCTTCTACCGTCATTAGGAGGCCCTGAACGTTACAATTAACTATCATTTTTGCGTCGGATTCGAAAATCTAGACTCACAGGAGTAGGATCATATAGTGCCCGAGACAGCAATACCCCCTTGGAGACAAGTCGGCTGGAGGCCGATGTATTGAATCTCGACGCAATTTGAGTGTTCCATCGGCATTAGGAGGCCCTGAACGTTACAATTAACTATCATTTTTGCGTCGGATTCGATAATCTAAACTCACAGGAGAACGACCATGAGGTGCCCGAGACAGCAATATCCCCTTGGAGACAAGTCCGCTGGAGGCCGATGTATTGAATCTCGACGCAATTTGAGTGTTCCATCGTCATTAGAAGGCCCTGAACGTTACAATTAACTGTCATTTTTGCGTCGGATTCGAAAATCTAGACTCACAGGAGAACGACCATAAGGTGCCCGAGGCAGCAATATACCCTTGGAGACAAGTCGGCTGGAAACCGATGTATTGATTCTTGACGCAATTTGAGTGTTCCATCGTCATTAGGAGGCCCTGAACGTTACAGTTAACTATCATTTTTGCGTCGGACTTGATAATCTAAACTCACAGGAGAACGACCATAAGGTGCCCGAGGCAGCAATAGGCCCTTGGAGACATGTCGGCTGGAGGTCGATGTATTGGATCTTGACGCAATTTGAGTGTTCCATCGTCATTAGGAGGCCCTGAATGTTACAATTAACTGTCAGTGTTTCGTCGGATTCGAAAATCTAGACTCACAGCAGACGGACCATTTGGTGCCCGAGGCAGCAATATCCCCTTGGAGACAAATCGGCTGGAGGACGATGTATTGAATCTCGACGCAATTTGAGTCTTCTACCATCATTAGGAGGCCCTGAACGTTACAATTAACTATCATTTTTGCGTCGGATTCGAAAATCTGGACTCACAGGAGAAGAATCATATGGTGCCCGAGACAGCAATACCCCCTTGGAGACAAGTCGGCTGGAGGCCGATGTATTGAATCTCGACGCAATTTGAGTGTTCCATCGGCATTAGGAGGCCCTGAAAGTTACAATTAACTATCATTTTTGCGTCGGATTCGATAATCTAAACTCACTGGAGAACGACCATGAGGTGCCCGAGACAGCAATATCCCCTTGGAGACAAGTCCGCTGGAGGCCGATGTATTGAATCTCGACGCAATTTGAGTGTTCCATCGTCATTAGAAGGCCCTGAACGTTACAATTAACTATCATTTTTGCGTCGGATTCGAAAATCTAGACTCACAGGAGAACGCCCATAAGGTGCCCGAGGCAGCAGTAGACCCTTGGAGACAAGTCGGCTGGAGGCCGATGTATTGAATCTCGACGCAATTTGAGTGTTCCATCGGCATTAGGAGGCCCTGAACGTTACAATTAACTATCATTTTCGCGTCGGATTCGATAATCTAAACTCACAGGAGAACGACCATAAGGTGCCCGAGGCAGCAATAGACCCTTGGAGACAAGTCGGCTGGAGGCCGATGTATGTAATCTCGACGCAATTTGAGTGTTCCATCGGCATTAGGAGGCCCTGAACGTTACAGTTAACTATCATTTTAGCGTCAGATTCGAAAATCTACTAACAGGAGAAGGATCATATGGTGCACGGGACTGCAATATCCTCTTGGATACAAGTCGACTGGAGGTCGATGTATTGACTCTCGACGATATTTGAGTGTTCCATCGTCATTAGGAGGCCCTGAACGTTACAATTAACAATCATTTTGGCGTCGGATTCGAAAATCTACTCACAGGAGAAGTTCATACGGTGCTCGAGACAGCAATATACCCCTTGGAAACAAATCGACTGGAGGCCGATGTATTGAATATCGACGCAATTTGAGTGTTCCATCGTCTTTAGGAGTCCCTGAACGTTACAATTAACTATCAGTTTCACGTCGGATTCGAAAATCTAGACTCACAGGAGAACGACCATAAGGTGCCCGAGGCAGCAACAGACCCTTGGAGACAAGTCGGCTGGAGGCCGATGTATTGAATCTCGACGCAATTTGTGTGCTCCATCGTCATTAGGAGGCCCTAAACGTTACAATTAACTATCATTTTTGCGTCGGATTCGATAATCTAAACTCACAGGAGAACGACCATAAGGTGCCCGAGGCAGCAACAGACCCTTGGAGACAAGTCGGCTGGAGGCCGATGTATTGAATCTCGACGCAATTTGAGTGTTCCATCGTCATTACAAGGCCCTGAACGTTGCAATTAACTATCATTTTTGCGTCGGATTTGAAAATGTAGACTCACGGGAGAACGACCATAAGGTGCCCGAGGCAGCAATAGACCCTTGGAGACAAGTCGGCTGGAGGTCGATGTATTGAATCTCGACTCAATTTGTGTGCTCCATCGTCATTAGGAGGCCCTGAACGTTACAATTAACTATGAGTTTTGCGTCGGATTCGAAAACGTAGAATCACCGGAGACGGACCATGTGGTGCCCGAGGCAGCGTTATCCCCTTGGAGACAAGTCGCCTGGAGGCCGATGTATTGAATCTCGACGCAATTTGAGTGTTCCAACGTCATTAGAAGGCCCTGAACGTTACAATTAACTATCATTTTTGCGTCGGATTCGAAAATCTAGTCTCACACGAGAACGACCATAAGGTGCCCGAGGCAGCAACAGATAATAGGAGACAAGTCGGCTGGAGTCCGATGTATTGAATCTCGACGCAATTTGAGTGTTCCATCGTCTTTAGAAGGCCCACAACGTTACATTAACTATCATTTTTGCGTCGGATTCGAAAATCTAGACTCACAGGAGAACGACCATTCGGTGTCCGAGGCAGCAATAGACCCTTGGAGACATGTCGGCTGGAGGTCGATGTATTGGATCGCGACGCAATTTGAGTGTTCCATCGTCACTAGGAGGCCCTGAATGTTACAATTAACTATCAGTTTTTCGTCGGATTCGAAAATCTAGACTCACAGCAGACGGACCATTTGGTGCCCGAGGCAGCAATATCCCCTTGGAGACAAATCGGCTGGAGGACGATGTTTTGAATCTCGACGCAATTTGAGTCTTCTACCATCATTACGAGGCCCTGAACGTTACAATTAACTATCATTTTTGCGTCGGATTCGAAAATCTGGACTCACAGGAGAACGACCATAAGGTGCCCGAGGCAGCAATAGTCCCATGCAGACAAGTCGGCTGGAGGACGATGTATTGAATCTGGACGCAATTTGAGAGTTCCATCGTCATTAGGAGGCCCTGAACGTTACAATTAACTATCATTTTTGCGTCGGATTCGAAAATCTAGACTTACAAGAGAACGACCATAAGGTTCCCGAGGCAGCAATAGTCCCATGCAGACAAGTCGGCTGGAGGACGATGTATTGAATCTGGACGCAATTTGAGAGTTCCATCGTCATTAGGAGGCCCTGAACGTTACAATTAACTATCATTTTTGCGTCGGATTCGAAAATCTAGACTTACAAGAGAACGACCATAAGGTGCCCGAGGCGGCATTAGACCCTCGGAGACAAATCGGCTGGAGGACGATGTATTGAATCTCGACGCAATTTGAGTCTTCTACCGTCATTAGGAGGCCCTGAACGTTACAATTAACTATCATTTTTGCGTCGGATTCGAAAATCTAGACTCACAGGAGTAGGATCATATGGTGCCCGAGACAGCAATACCCCCTTGGAGACAAGTCGGCTGGAGGCCGATGTATTGAATCTCGACGCAATTTGAGTGTTCCATCGGCAGTAGGAGGCCCTGAACGTTACAATTAACTATCATTTTTGCGTCGGATTCGATAATGTAAACTCACAGGAGAACGACCATGAGGTGCCCGAGACAGCAATATCCCCTTGGAGACAAGTCCGCTGGAAACCGAGGTATTGAATCTCGACGCAATTTGAGTGTTCCATTGTCATTAGAAGGCCCTGAACGTTACAATTAACTATCATTTTTGCGTCGGATTCGAAAATCTAGACTCACAGGAGAACGACCAAAAGGTGCCCGAGGCAGCAATAGACCCTTGGAGACAAGTCGGCTGGAAACCGATGTATTGATTCTTGACGCAATTTGAGTGTTCCATCGTCATTAGGAGGCCCTGAACGTTATAGTTAACTATCATTTTTGCGTCGGATTTGATAATCTAAACTCACAGGAGAACGACCATAAGGTGCCCGAGGCAGCAATAGGCCCTTGGAGACAAGTCGGCTGGAGGCCGAAGTATTGAATCTCGACGCAATTTGAATGTTCCATCGTCTTTAGAAGGCCCTCAACGTGACAATTAACTATCATTTTTGCGTCGGATTCGAAAATCTAGACTCACAGGAGAACGACCATTAGGTGCCCGAGGCAGCAATAGACCCTTGGAGACATGTTGGCTGGAGGTCGATGTATTGGATCGCGACGCAATTTGAGTGTTCCATCGTCATTAGGAGGCCCTGAATGTTACAATTAACTATCAATTTTCGTCGGATTCGAAAATCTAGACTCACAGCAGACGGACCATTTGGTGCCCGAGGCAGCAATATCCCCTTGGAGACAAATCGGCTGGAGGACGATGTATTGAATCTCGACGCAATTTGAGTCTTCTACCATCATTAGGAGGCCCTGAACGTTACAATTAACTCTCATTTATGCGTCGGATTCGAAAATCTAGACTAACAGGAGAACGACCATAAGGTGCCCGAGGCAGCAACAGACCCTTGGAGACAAGTCGGCTGGAGGCCGATGTATTGAATCTCGACGCAATTTGTGTGCTCCATCGTCATTAGGAGGCGCTGAACGTTACAATTAACTATCATTTTTGCGTCGGATTCGATAATCTAAACTCACAGGAGAACGACCATAACGTGCCCGAGGCAGCTACAGACCCTTGGAGACAAGTCGGCTGGAGGCCGATGTATTGAATCTCGACGCAATTTGAGTGTTCCATCGTCATTACAAGGCCTTGAACGTTGCAATTAACTATCATTTTTGCGTCGGATTTGAAAATCTAGACTCACAGGAGAACGACCATAAGGTGCCCGAGGCAGCAACAGACCCTTGGAGACAAGTCGGCTCGAGGCCGATGTATTGAATCTCGACGCAATTTGAGTGTTCCATCGTCTTTACAAGGCCCTGAACGTTACAATTAACTATCATTTTTGCGTCGGATTCGAAAATCTAGACTCACAGGAGAACGACAAAAAGGTGCCCGAGGCAGCAATAGACCCTTGGAGACAAGTCGGCTGGAGGCCGATGTATTGAATCTCGACGCAATTTGAGTGTTCCATCGTCATTAGAAGGCCCTGAACGTTACAATTAACTATCATTTTTGCGTCGGATTCGAAAATCTAGACTCACAGGAGAACGACCATAAGGTGCCCGAGGCAGCAATAGACCCTTGGAGACAAGTCGGCTGGAGGTCGATGTATTGAATCTCGACTCAATTTGTGTGCTCCATCGTCATTAGGAGGCCCTGAACGTTACAATTAACTATGAGTTTGGCGTCGGATTCGAAAACGTAGAATCAACGGAGACGGACCATGTGGTGCCCGAGGCAGCGTTATCCCCTTGGAGACAAGTCGGCTGGAGGCCGATGTATTGAATCTCGACGCAATTTGAGTGTTCCATCGTCATTAGAAGGCCCTGAACGTTACAATTAACTATCATTTTTGCGTCGGATTCGAAAATCTAGACTCACACGAGAACGACCATAAGGTGCCCGAGGCAGCAACAGATCATAGGAGACAAGTCGGCTGGAGGCCGATGTATTGAATCTCGACGCAATTTGAGTGTTCCATCGTCATTTGGAGGCCCTAAACGTTACAATTAACTATCATTTTTGCGTCGGATTCGATAATCTAAACTCACAGGAGAACGACCGTAAGGTGCCCGAGGCAGCAACAGACCCTTGGAGACAAGTCGGCTGGAGGCCGATGTATTGAATCTCGACGCAATTTGAGTGTTCCATCGTCTTTACAAGGCCCTGAACGTTACAGATAACAATCATTTTGGCGTCGGATTCGAAAATCTACTCACAGGAGAAGTTCATACGGTGCTCGAGACAGCAATGTACTCCTTGGAGACAAGTCGGCTGGAATCCGATGTATTGACTCTCAACGCAATTTGAGTGTCCCATCGTCTTTAAGAGTCCCTGAACGTTACAATTAACTATCATTTATGCGTCGGATTGGAAAATCTAGACTCACAGGAGAACGACCATAAGGTGCCCGAGGCAGCATTACACCCTTGGAGACAAGTCGGCTGGAGGACGATGTATTGGATCGCGACGCAATTTGAGTGTTCCATCGTCATTAGGAGGCCCTGAATGTTACAATTAACTATCAGTTTTTCGTCGGATTCGAAAATCTATACTCACTGGAGACGGACCATAAGGTGCCCGATGCAGCAATATCCCCTTGGAGACCAGTCCGCTGGACGACGATGTATTGAATCGCGACGCAGTTTGAGTGCTCCATCGTCATTTGGAGGCGCTGAACATTACAATTTACTATCATTTTTGCGTCGGATTCGAAAATCTAGACTCACAGGAGACGGACCATTTGGTGCCCGAGGCGGCAATATCCCCTTGGAGACAAATCAGCTGGAGGACGATGTATTGAATCTCGACGCAATTTGAGAGTTCTATCGTCATCAGGAGGCGCTGAACGTTACTATTCACTATCATTTTTTCGTCGGATTCGAAAATCTAGACTCGCAGGAGAAGGATCATATGGTGCCCGAGACAGCAATAGACCCTTGGAGACAAATCGGCTGAATGCCGATGTATTGAATCTCGAGGCAATTTGAGTGTTCCATCGTCATTAGGAAGCCCTGAACGTTACAATTAACAATCAGTTTCGCGTCGGATTCGTAAATCTAGACTCACATGAGAGCGAACATAAGAGGCCGGAGGCAGTAATATCCCCATGGAGACAAGTCGGCTGGAGGACGATGTATTGAATCTCGACGCAATTTGAGTGTTCCATCGGCATTAGGAGGCCCTGAACGTTACAGTTAACTATCATTTTAGCGTCGGATTCTAAAATTTACTAACAGGAGAAGGATCTTATGGTGCACGAGACTGCAATATCCCCTTGGATACAAGTCGACTGGAGGTCGATGTATTAACTCTCGACGCAATTTGAGTGTTCCTTCGTCTTTAGGAGTCCCTGAACGTTACAATTAACTATCATTTATGCGTCGGATTCGAAAATCTAGACTCACAGGAGAACGACCATAAGGTGCCCAAGGCAGCAATAGACCCTTGGAGACAAGTCGGCTGGAAACCGATGTATTGATTTTTGACGCAATTTGAGTGTTCCATCGTCATTAGGAGGCCCTGAAAGTTACAATTAACAATCATTTTAGCGTCGGATACGAAAATCTACTCACAGGAGAAGTTCATACGGTGCTCGAGACAGCAATATACCCCTTGGAAACAAATCGACTGGAGGCCGATGTATTGAATATCGACGCTATGTGAGTGTTCCATCGACTTTAGGAGTCCCTGAACGTTACAATTAACTATCAGTTTCGCGTCGTATTCGAAAATCTAGACTCACAGGAGAACGACCATAAGGTGCCCGAGGCAGCAACAGACCCTTGGAGACAAGTCGGCTGGAGGCCGATGTATTGAATCTCGACGCAATTTGTGTGCTCCATCGTCATTAGGAGGCCCTAAACGTTACAATTAACTATCATTTTTGCGTCGGATTCGATAATCTAAACTCACAGGAGAACGACCATAAGGTGCACGAAGCAGCAACAGACCCTTGGAGACAAGTCGGCTGGAGGCCGATGTATTGAATCTCGACGCAATTTGAGTGTTCCATCGTCATTACAAGGCCCTGAACGTTGCAATTAACTATCATTTTTGCGTCGGATTTGAAAATCTAGACTCACAGGAGAACGACCATAAGGTGCCCGAGGCAGCAATAGACCCTTGGAGACAAGTCGGCTGGAGGTCGATGTTTTGAATCTCGACTCAATTTGTGTGCTCCATCGTCATTAGGAGGCCCTGAACGTTACAATTAACTATGAGTTTTGCGTCGGATTCGAAAACGTAGAATCACCGGAGACGGACCATGTGGTGCCCGAGGCAGCGTTATCCCCTTGGAGACAAGTCGGCTGGAGGCCGATGTATTGAATCTCGACGCAATTTGAGTGTTCCATCGTCATTAGAAGGCCCTGAACGTTACAATTAACTATCATTTTTGCGTCGGATTCGAAAATCTAGACTCACAGGAGAACGACCATAAGGTGCCCGAGGCAGCAACAGATCATAGGAGACAAGTCGGCTGGAGGCCGATGTAATGAATCTCGACGCAATTTGAGTGTTCCATCGTCATTTGGAGGCCCTAAACGTTACAATTAACTATCATTTTTGCGTCGGATTCGTTAATCTGAACTCACAGGAGAACGACCATAAGGTGCCCGAGGCAGCAACAGACCCTTGGAGACAAGTCGGCTGGAGGCCGATGTATTGAAACTCGACGCAATTTGAGTGTTCCATCGTCATTACAAGGCCCTGAACGTTACAATTAACTATCATTCTTGCGTCGGATTCGAAAATCTAGCCTCACAGGAGAACGACTATAAGGTGCCCGAGGCAGCAATAGACCCTTGGAGACAAGTCGGCTGGAGGCCGATGTATTGAATCTCGACGCAATTTGAGTGTTCCATCGTCATTAGAAGGCCCTGAACGTTACAATTAACTATCATTTTTGCGTCGGATTCGAAAATCTAGACTCACAGGAGAACGACCATAAGGTGCCCGAGGCAGCAATATGCCCTTGGAGACAAATCAGCTGGAGGACGATGTATTCAATCTCGACGCAATTTGAGAGTACTATCATCATCAGGAGGCGCTGAACGTTACTCTTCACTATCATTTTTGCGTCGGATTCGAAAATCTATACTCACAGGAGAAGGATCATAAGGTGCCCGAGACAGCAATATCCCCTTGGAGACAAGTCCGCTGGAGGCCGATGTATTGAATCTCGACGCTATTTGAGTGTTCCATCGTCATTAGGAGGCCCTGAACCTTACAATTAACTATCAGTTTCGCGTCGGATTCGAAAATCTAAACTCACAGGAGAACGTCCATAAGGTGCCCGAGGCAGCAACAGACCCTTGGAGACAAGTCGGCTGGAGGCCGATGTATTGTATCTCGACGCAATTTGAGTGTTCCATCGTCATTACATGGCCCTGAACGTTACAATTAACTATCATTCTTGCGTCGGATTCGAAAATCTAGACTCACAGGAGAACGACCATAAGGTGCCCGAGGCAGCAATAGACCCTTGGAGACAAGTCGGCTGGAGGACGATGTATTGAACCTCGTCGCAATTTGAGTGTTCCATCGTCATTAGGAGGCCCTGAACGTTACAATTATCTATCATTTCATCGTCGGATTCGAAAATCTAGACTCACAGGAGAAGGATCATATGGTGCCCGAGACAGCAATATCCCCTTGGAGACAAGTCCGCTGGAGGCCGATGTATTGAATCTCGACGCAATTTGAATGTTCCATCGTCATTAGGAGGCCCTGAACCTTACAATTAACTATTAGTTTCGCGTCGGATTCGAAAATCTAGACTCACATGAGAGCGAACATAAGAGGCCGGAGGCAGTAATATCCCCATGGAGGCAAGTCGGCTGGAGGACGACGTATTGAATCTCGACGCTATTTGAGTGTCCCATCGTCATTAGGAGGACCTAAACGTTACAATTAACTATCATTTTTGCTTCGGATTCGATAATCTAAACTCACAGGAGAACGACCATAAGGTGCCCGAGGCAGCAACAGACCCTTGGAGACAAGTCGGCTGGAGGCCGATGTATTGAATCTCGGCGCAATTTGAGTGTTCCTTCGTCATTAGGAGGCCCTTAACGTTACAATTAACTATCATTTTTGCGTCGGATTCGATAATCTAAACTCACAGGAGAACGACCATAAGGTGCCCGAGGCAGCAACAGACCCTTGGAGACAAGACGGCTGGTGGCCGATGTATTGAATCTCGACGCAATTTGAGTGTTCCATCGTCATTACAAGGCCCTGAACGTTACAATTAACTATCATTTTTGCGTCGGATTCGAAAATCTAGACTCACCGGAGAACGACCATAAGGTGCCCGAGGCAGCAATAGACCTTTGGAGACAAGTCGGCTGGAGGTCGATGTATTGAATCTCGACGCAATTTGAGCGCTCCATCGTCATTTGGAGGCCCTGAACCTTACAATTAACTATCAGTTTCGGGTCGGATTCAAAAATCCAGACTCACAGCAGACGGACCATTTGGTGCCCGAGGCAGCAATATCCCCTTGGAGACAAATCGGCTGGAGGACGATGTATTGAATATCGACGCAATTTGAGTTTTCTATCGTCATTAGGGGGCGCTGAACGTTACAATTCACTATCATATTTGCGTCGGATTCGAAAATCTAGACTCACAGAAGAAGGATCATATAATGCCCGAGACTGCAATATCCCCTTGGATACAAGTCGCCTGGAGGTCGATGTATTGACTCTCGACGCAATTTGAGTGTTCCTTCGTCTTTAGGAGTCCCTGAACATTTCAATTAACTATCATTTATGCGTCGGATTCGAAAATCTAGACTCACAGGAGAACGACCATAAGGGGCCCGAGGCAGCAATAGACCCTTGGAGACAAGTCGGCTGGAAACCGATGTATTGATTCTTGATGCAATTTGAGTGTTCCATCGTCATTAGGAGGCTCTGAACGTTACAATTAACAATCATTTTAGCGTCGGATTCGAAAATCTACTCACAGGGGAAGTTCATACGGTGCTCGAGACAGCAATATACCCCTTGGAGACAAATCGACTGGAGGCCGATGTATTGAATCTCGACGCAATTTGAGTGTTCCATCGTCATTAGGAGGCCCTGAACCTTACAATTAACTACCAGTTTCGCGTCGTATTCGAAAATCTAGACTCACAGGAGACGGACCACATGGAGCCCGAGGCAGCAATATCCCCTTGTAGACAAGTCGGCTGGAGGAAGATGTATTGAATCTCGACGCAATTTGAGAGTTCCATCGACATTAAGAAGCCCTGAACGTTACAATTAACTATCAATTTTGCGTCGGATTCGAAAATCTAGACTCACAGGAGAACGACCATAAGGTGCCCGAGGCAGCAATAGACCCTTGGAGACAAGTCGGCTGGAGGTCGATGTATTGAATCTCGACTCAATTTGAGTGTTCCATCGTCATTAGGAGGCCCTGAACCTTACAATTAACTATCAGTTTCGCGTCGGATTCGAAAATCTAGACTCACAGGAGACGGACCACATGGAGGCCGAGGCAGCAATATCCCCTTGTAGACAAGTCAGCTGGAGGAAGATGTATCGACTCTCGACGCAATTTGAGTGTTCCATCGTCATTAAGAGGCACTGAGCAATACATTTAACTATCAGTTTTGCGTCGGATACTAAAATGTTGACTCACAGGGGAACGACCATACGGTGCCCGAGGCAGCAATAGACCCATGGAGACAAATCGGCTGAATGCCGATGTATTTAATCTCGAGGCAATTTGTGTGTTCCATCGTCATTACAAGGCCCTGAACGTTACAATTAACTATCATTTTTTCGTCGGATTCGAAAATCTAGACTCACAGGAGAACGACAATAAGGTGCCCAAGGCAGCAATAGACCCTTGGAGACAAGTCGGCTGGAGGTCGATGTATTGAATCTCGACGCATTTGAGTGTTCCATCGTCATTACGGGGCGCTGAACGTTACAATTAACATCATTTTAGCGTTGGATTAAAAAATCTAGACTCACAGGAGAAAGATCATATGGTGCCAGAGACAGCAATATCCCCTTGGAGACAAGTCGGCTGGAGGCCGATGTATTGAATCGCGACTCAATTTGAGTGTTCCATCGTCATTAGGTGGCCCTGAACGTTACAATTAACAATCAGTTTTGCGTCGGGTTCGAAAATCTAGACTCACAGCAGAACGATCACAAGGTGCCCGTGGCAGCTATTGACCCTTGGAGACCAGTCCGCTGGAGGACGATGTATTGAATCGCGACGCAATTTGAGTGCTCCATCGTCATTTGGAGGCCCTGAACCTTACAATTAACTATCAGTTTCGCGTCGGATTCAAAAATCCAGACTCACAGGAGACGGACCATTTGGTGCCCGAGGCAGCAATATCCCCTTGGAGACAAATCAGCTGGAGGACGATGTATTGAACCTCGACGCAATTTGAGAGTTCTATCGTCATCACGAGGCGCTGAACGTTACTATTCACTATCATGTTTGCGTCGGATTCGAAAATCTAGCCTCACAGGAGAAGGATCATATTGTGCCCGAGACAGCAATATCCCCTTGGAGACAAGTCGGCTGGAGGCCGATGTATTGAATCTCGACGTAATTTGAGTGTTCCATCGTCATTCCAAGGCCCTGAACGTTACAATTAACTATCATTATTGCGTCGGATTCGATAATCTAAACTCACAGGAGACCGACCATAAGGTGCCCGAGGCAGCAACAGACCCTTGGAGACAAGTCGGCTGGAGGCCGATGTATTGAATCTCGACGCAATTTGAGTGTTCCATCGTCATTCCAAGGCCCTGAACGTTACAATTAACTATCATTTTTGCGTCGGATTCGATAATCCAAACTCACAGGAGAACGACCATAAGGTGCCCGAGGCAGCAATATCCCCTTGGAGACAAGTCGGCTGGAGGTCGATGTATTAAATCTCGACTCAGTTTGAGTGTTCCATCGTCATTAGGTGGCCCTGAACGTTACAATTAACAATCAGTTTTGCGTCGGGTTCGAAAATCTAGACTCACAGCAGAACGATCACAAGGTGCCCGTGGCAGCTATTGACCCTTGGAGAAAAGTCGGTTGGAGGACGATGTATTGGATCTCGACGCAATTTGAGAGTTACATCGTCATTAGGAGGCCCTGAACGTTACAATTACTATCATCTTTGCGTCGGATTCGATAATCTAAACTCACAGGAGAACGACCATAAGGTGCCCGAGGCAGCAACAGACCCTTGGAGACAAGTCGGCTGGAGGCCGATGTATTGAATCTCGACGCAATTTGAGTGTTCCATCGTCATTACAAGGCCCTGAACGTTACAATTAACTATCATTTTTGCGTCGGATTCGAAAATCTAGACTCACAGGAGAACGACCATAAGGTGCCCGAGGCAGCAATAGACCCTTGGAGGCAAGTCGGCTGGAGGCCGATGTTTTGAATCTCGACGCAATTTGAGTGTTCCATCGGCATTAGGAGGCCCTGAACGTTACAGTTAACTATCATTTTAGCGTCGGATTCGAAAATCTACTCACAGGAGAACTTCATACGGTGCTCGAGGCAGCAATATACCCCTTGGAGACAAATCGACTGGAGGCCGATGTATTGAATCTCGACGCAATTTGCGTGTTCCATCGTCATTAGGAGGCCCTGAACCTTACAATTAACTATCAGTATCGCGTCGGTTTCGAAAATCTAGACTCACAGGAGACGGACCACATGGAGCCAGAGGCAGCAATATACCCTTGTAGACAAGTCGGCTGGAGTAAGATGTATCGAATCTCGACGCAATTTGAGTGTTCCATCGGCATTAGGAGGCCCTGAACGTTACAATTAACTTTCATTTTTGCGTCGGATTCGAAAATCTAGACTCACAGGAGAACGACCATTTGGTGCCCGAGGCAGCAATATCCCCTTGGAGACAAATCAGCTGGAGGACGATGTATTGAACCTCGACGCCATTTGAGAGTTCTATCGTCATCAGGAGGCGCTGAAAGTTACTATTCACTATCATTTTTGCGTCGGACTCGAAAATCTAGACTCACAGGAGAAGGATCAAATGGTGCCCGAGACAGCAATATCCCCTTGGAGACAAGTCCGCTGGAGGCCGATGTATTGAATCTCGACGCAATTTGAGTGTTCCATCGTCATTAGGAGGCCCTGAACCTTACAATTAACTATCAGTTTCGCATCGGATTCGAAAATCTAGACTCACAGGAGACGGACCACATGGAGCCCGAGGCAGCAATATCCCCTTGTAGACAAGTCGGCTGGAGGAAGATGTATTGACTCTCGACGCAATTTGAGTGTTCCATCGTCATTAAGAGGCCCTGAGCATTACATTTAACTATCAGTTCTGCGTCGGATTCTAAAATGTTGACTCACATTGGAACGACCATACGGTGACGGAGGCAGCAATAGACCCTTGGAGACAAATCGGCTGAATGCCAATGTATTAAATCTCGAGGCAATTTGAGTGTTCCATCGTCATTAGGAAGCCCTCAACTTTACAATTAACAATCAGTTTCGCGTCGGATTCGAAAATCTAGACTCACATGAGAGCGAACATAAGAGGCCGGAGGCAGTAATATCCCCATGGAGACAAGTCGGCTGGAGGACGATTTATTGAATCTCGACGCAATTTGCGTGTTCCATCGTCATTAGGAGGCCCTAAACGTTACAATTAACTATCATTTTTGCGTCGGATTCGATAATCTAAACTCCCAGGAGAACGACCATAAGGTGCCCGAGGCAGCAACAGACCCTTGGAGACAAGTCGGCTGGAGGCCGATGTATTGAATCTCGACGCAATTTGAGTGTTCCATCGTCATTACAAGGCCCTGAACGTTACAATTAACTATCATTTTTGCGTCGGATTCGAAAATCTAGACTCACAGGAGAACGACCATAAGGTGCCCGAGGCAGCAATAGACCCTTGGAGACATGTCGGCTGGAGGTCGATGTATTGAATCTGGACGCAATTTGAGTGTTCCATCGCCAATAGGAGGCCCTGAACGTTACAATTAACTATGAGTTTTGCGTCGGATTCGAAAACGTTGAATCACCGGAGACAGACCATGTGGTGCCCGAGGCAGCGATATCCCCTTGACGACAAGGCGGCTGGAGGCCGATGTATTGAGACTCGACGCAATTTGAGTGTTCCATCGTCATTAGAAGGCCCTGAACGTTACAATTAACTATCATTTTTGCGTCGGATTCGAAAATCTAGACACACAGGAGAACGACCATAAGGTGCCCGAGGCAGCAATAGACCCTTGGAGACAAGTCGGCTGGAGGCCGATGTATTGAATCTCGACGCAATTTGAGTGTTCCATCGTCATTAGGAGGCCCTGAACCTTACAATTAACTATCAGTTTCGCGTCGGATTCGAAAATCTAGACTCACATGAGAGCGAACATAAGAGGCCGGAGGCAGTAATATCCCCATGGAGACAAGTCGGCTGGAGGACGATGTATTGAATCTCGACGCAATTTGAGTGTCCTATCGTCATTAGGAGGCCCTAAACGTTACAATTAACTATCATTTTTGCTTCGGATTCGATAATCTAAACTCACAGGAGAACGACCATAAGGTGCCTCAGGCAGCAACAGACCCTTGGCGACAAGTCGGCTGGAGGCCGATGTATTGAATCTCGACGCAATTTGAGTGTTCCGTCGTCATTAGGAGGCCCTTAACGTTAGAATTAACTATCATTTTTGCGTCGGATTCGATAATCTAAACTCACAGGAGAACGACCATAAGGTGCCCAAGGCAGCAACAGACCCCTGGAGACAAGACGGCTGGAGGCCGATGTATTGAATCTCGACGCAATTTGAGTGTTCCATCGTCATTACAAGGCCCTGAACGTTACAATTAACTATCATTTTTGCGTCGGATTCGAAAATCTAGACTCACAGGAGAACGACCATAAGGTGCCCGAGGCAGCAATAGACCCTTGGAGACAAGTCGGCTGGAGGTCGATGTATTGAATCTGGACGCAATTTGAGTGTTCCATCGCCAATAGGAGGCCCTGAACGTTACAATTAACTATGAGTTTTGCGTCGGATTCGAAAACGTTGAATCACCGGAGACAGACCATGTGGTGCCCGAGGCAGCGATATCCCCTTGACGACAAGGCGGCTGGAGGCCGATGTATTGAGACTCGACGCAATTTGAGTGTTCCATCGTCATTAGAAGGCCCTGAACGTTACAATTAACTATCATTTTTGCGTCGGATTCGAAAATCTAGACACACAGGAGAACGACCATAAGGTGCCCGAGGCAGCAATAGACCCTTGGAGACAAGTCGGCTGGAGGCCGATGTATTGAATCTCGACGCAATTTGAGTGTTCCATCGTCATTAGGAGGCCCTGAACCTTACAATTAACTATCAGTTTCGCGTCGGATTCGAAAATCTAGACTCACATGAGAGCGAACATAAGAGGCCGGAGGCAGTAATATCCCCATGGAGACAAGTCGGCTGGAGGACGATGTATTGAATCTCGACGCAATTTGAGTGTCCTATCGTCATTAGGAGGCCCTAAACGTTACAATTAACTATCATTTTTGCTTCGGATTCGATAATCTAAACTCACAGGAGAACGACCACAAGGTGCCTCAGGCAGCAACAGACCCTTGGCGACAAGTCGGCTGGAGGCCGATGTATTGAATCTCGACGCAATTTGAGTGTTCCGTCGTCATTAGGAGGCCCTTAACGTTAGAATTAACTATCATTTTTGCGTCGGATTCGATAATCTAAACTCACAGGAGAACGACCATAAGGTGCCCGAGGCAGCAACAGACCCCTGGAGACAAGACGGCTGGAGGCCGATGTATTGAATCTCGACGCAATTTGAGTGTTCCATCGTCATTACAAGGCCCTGAACGTTACAATTAACTATCATTTTTGCGTCGGATTCGAAAATCTAGACTCACAGGTGAACGACCATAAGGTGCCCGAGGCAGCAGTAGACCCTTGGATACAAGTCGACTGGAGGTCGATGTATTGAATCTCGACTCAATTTGAGTGTTCCATCGTCATTAGGAGGCCCTGAACCTCACAATTAACTATCAGTTTCGCGTCGGATTCGAAAATCTAGACTCACAGGAGACGGACCACATGGAGCCCGAGGCAGCAATATCCCCTTGTAGACAAGTCGGCTGGAGGGAGATGTATCGACTCTCGACGCAATTTGAGTGTTCCATCGTCATTAAGAGGCCCTGAGCAATACATTTAACTATCAGTTTTGCGTCGGATACTAAAATGTTGACTCACAGGGGAACGACCATACGGTGCCCGAGGCAGCAATAGACCCATGGAGACAAACCGGCTGAATGCCGATGTATTTAATCTCGAGGCAATTTGAGTGTTCCATCGTCATTACAAGGCCCTGAACGTTACAATTAACTATCATTTTTTCGTCGGATTCGAAAATCTAGACTCACAGGAGAACGACCATAAGGAGCCCAAGGCAGCAATAGACCCTTGGAGACAAGTCGGCTGGAGGTCGATGTATTGAATCTCGACGCAATTTGAGTGTTCCATCGCCAATAGGAGGCCCTGAACGTTACAATTAACTATGAGTTTTGCGTCGGATTCGAAAACGTGGAATCACCGGAGACAGACCATGTGGTGGACGAGGCAGCGATATCCCCTTGGAGACAATTCGGCTGGAGGCCGATGTATTGAATCTCTTCGCAATTTCAGTTTTCCATCGGCATTAGGAGGCCCTGAACGTTACAATTAACTATCATTTTTGCGTCGGATTCGAAAATCTAGACTCACAGGAGAACGTCCATAAGGTGCCCGAGGCAGCAATAGACCCTTGGATACAAGTCGGCTGGAGGTCGAAGTATTGAATCTCGACTCAATTTGAGTGTTCCATCGTCATTAGGTGGCCCTGAACGTTACAATTAAAAATCAGTTTTGCGTCGGGTTCGAAAATCTAGACTTACAAGAGAACGACCATAAGGTGCCCGAGGCAGCATTAGACCCTTGGAGAAAAGTCGGTTGGAGGACGATGTATTGGATCTCGACGCAATTTGAGAGTTACATCTACATTAGGAGGCCCTGAACGCTACAATTAACTATCATCTTTGCGTCGGATTCGAAAATCTAGACTTACAAGAGAACGACCATAAGGTGCCCGAGGCAGCATTAGACCCTTGGAGACAAGTCGGCTGGAGGAAGATGTATTGAATCTCGACGCAATTTGAGTGTCCCATCGTCATTAGGAGGCCCTAAACGTTACAATTAACTATCATTTTTGCGTCGGATTCGATAATCTAAACTCACAGGAGAACGACCATAAGGTGCCCGAGGCAGCAACAGACCCTTGGAGACAAGTCGGCTGGAGGCCGATGTATTGAATCTCGACGCAATTTGAGTGTTCCATCGTCATTACAAGGCCCTGAACGTAACAATTAACTATCATTTTTGCGTCGGATTCGAAAATCTAGACTCACAGGAGAACGACCATAAGGTGCCCGAGGCAGCAATAGACCCTTGGAGACAAGTCGGCTGGAGGCCGATGTTTTAAATCTCGACGCAATTTGAGTGTTCCATCGGCATTAGGAGGCCCTGAACGTTACAGTTAACTATCATTTTAGCGTCGGATTCGAAAATCTACTCACAGGAGAAGTTCATACGGTGCTCGAGACAGCAATATACCCCTTGGAGACAAATCGACTGGAGGCCGATGTATTGAATCTCGACGGAATTTGCGTGTTCCATCGCCATTAGGAGGCCCTGAACGTTACAATTAACAATCAGTTTTGCGTCGGGTTCGAAAATCTAGACTCTCAGCAGAATGATCACACGGTGCCCGTGGCAGCTATTGACCCTTGGAGACCAGTCCGCTGGAGGACGATGTATTGAATCGCGACGCAATTTGAGTGCTCCAACGTCAATTGGAGGCCCTGAACCTTACAATTAACTATCAGTTTCGCGTCGGATTCAAAAATCCAGACTCACAGGAGACGGACCATTTGGTGCCCGAGGCAGCAATATCCCCTTGCAGACAAATCAGCTGGAGGACGATGTATTGAACCTCGACGCAATTTGAGAGTTCTATCGTCATCAGGAGGCGCTGAAAGTTACTATTCACTATCATTTTTGCGTCGGATTCGAAAATCTAGACTTACAGGAGAAGGATCAAATGGTGCCCGAGACAGCAATATGCCCTTGGAGACAAGTCCGCTGGAGGCCGATGTATTGAATGTCGACGCAATTTGAGTGTTCCTTCGTCATTAGGAGGCCCTGAACCTTACAATTAACTATCAGTTTCGCGTCGGATTCGAAAATCTAGACTCACTGGAGACGGACCACATGGAGCCCGAGGCAGCAATATCCCCTTGTAGACAAGACGGCTGGAGGAAGATGTATTGACTCTCGACGCAATTTGAGTGTTCCATCGTCATTAAGAGGCCCTGAGCATTACATTTAACTATCAGTTCTGCGTCGGATTCTAAAATGTTGACTCACAGGGGAACGACCATACGGTGACCGAGGCAGCAATTGACCCTTGGAGACAAATCGGCTGAATGCCAATGTATTGAATCTCGAGGCAATTTGAGTGTTCCATCGTCATTAGGAAGCCCTGAACGTTACAATTAACAATCAGTCTCACGTCGGATTCGAAAATCTAGACTCACATGAGTGCGAACATAAGAGGCCGGAGGCAGTAATATCCCCATGGAGACAAGTCGGCTGGAGGACGCTTTATTGAATCTCGACGCAATTTGAGTGTCCCATCGTCATATGGAGGCCCCAAACGTTACAATTAACTATCATTTTTGCGTCAGATTCGATAATCTAAACTCACAGGAGAAAGACCATAAGGTGCATAAGGCAGCAACAGACACTTGGAGACAAGTCGGCTGGAGGCCGATGTATTGAATCTCGACGCAATTTGAGTGTTCCATCGTCATTAGGAGGCCCCAAACGTTACAATTAACTATCATTTTTGCGTCGGATTCGATAATCTAAACTCCCAGGAGAACGACCATAAGGTGCCCGAGGCAGCAACAGACCCTTGGAGACTAGTCGGCTGGAGGCCGATGTATTGAATCTCGACGCAATTTGAGTGTTCCATCGTCATTACAAGGCCCTGAACGTTACAATTAACTATCATTTTTGCGTCGGATTCGATAATCTAGACTCACAGGAGAACGACCATAAGGTGCCCGAGGCAGCAATAGACCCTTGGAGACAAGTCGGCTGGAGGTCGATGTATTGAATCTCGACGCAATTTGAGTGTTCCATAGCCAATAGGAGGCCCTGAACGTTACAATTAACTATGAGTTTTGCGTCGGATTCGAAAACATTGAATCACCGGAGACAGACCATGTGGTGCCCGAGGCAGCGATATCCCCTTGGAGACAAGTCGGCTGGAGGCCGAAGTATTGAATCTCAACGCAATTTGAGTGTTCCATCGTCATTAGAAGGCCCTGAACGTTACAATTAACTATCATTTTTGCGTCGGATTCGAAAATCTAGACTTACAAGAGAACGACCATAAGGTGCCCGAGGCAGCATTAGACCCTTGGAGACAAGTCGGCTGGAGGACGATGTATTGAATCTCGACGCAATTTGTGTGTTCCATCGCCAATAGGAGGCCCTGAACGTTACAATTAACTATGAGTTTTGCGTCGGATTCGAAAACATTGAATCACCGGAGACAGACCATGTGGTGCCCGTGGCAGCTATTGACCCTTGGAGAAAAGTCGGTTGGAGGACGATGTATTGGATCTCGACGCAATTTGAGAGTTACATCTACATTAGGAGGCCCTGAACGTTACAATTAACTATCATCTTTGCGTCGGATTCGAAAATCTAGACTTACAAGAGAACGACCATAAGGTGCCCGAGGCAGCATTAGACCCTTGGAGACAAGTCGGCTGGAGGACGATGTATTGAATCTCGACGCAATTTGAGTGTCCCATCGTCATTAGGAGGCCCAAAACGTTACAATTAACTATCATTTTTGCGTCGGATTCGATAATCTAAACTCACAGGAGAACGACCATAAGGTGCCCGAGGCAGCAACAGACCCTTGGAGACAAGTCGGCTGGAGGCCGATGCATTGAATCTCGACGCAGTTTGAGTGTTCCATCGTCATTACGAGGCCCTGAACGTTACAATTAACTATCATTTTTGCGTCGGATTCGAAAATCTAGACTCACAGGAGAACGACCATAAGGTGCCCGAGGCAGCAATAGACCCTTAGAGACAAGTCGGCTGGAGGCCGATGTTTTAAATCTCGACGCAATTTGAGTGTTCCATCGGCATTAGGAGGCCCTGAACGTTACAGTTAACTATCATTTTAGCGTCGGATTCGAAAATCTACTCACAGGAGAAGTTCATACGGTGCTCGAGACAGCAATATACCCCTTGGAGACAAATCGACTGGAGGCCGATGTATTGAATCTCGACGGAATTTGCGTGTTCCATCGCCATTAGCAGGCCCTGAACCTTACAATTAACTATCAGTTTCGCGTCGGTTTCGAAAATCTAGACTCACAGGAGACGGACCACATGGAGCCCGAGGCAGCAATATACCCTTGTAGACAAGTCGGCTGGAGGAAGATGTATCGAATCTCGACGCAATTTGAGTGTTCCATCGGCATTAGGAGGCCCTGAACGTTACAATTAACTATCATTTTTGCGTCGGATTCGAAAATCTAGACTCACAGGAGAATGACCATAAGGTGCCCGAGGCAGCAATATCCCCTTGGAGACAAGTCCGCTGGTGGCCGATGTATTGAATCTCGACGCAATTTGAGAGTTCCATCGTCATTAGGAGGCCCTGAACGTTACAATTAACTATCATTTTTGCGTCGGATTCGAAAATCTAGACACACAGGAGAACGACCATAAGGTGCCCGAGGCAGCAATAGACCCTTGGAGACAAGTCGGCTGGAGGACGATGTATTGAATCTCGACGCAATTTGAGAGTTCCATCGTCATTAGGAGGCCCTGAACGATACAATTAACTATCATTTTTGCGTCGGATTCGAAAATCTAGACTTACAAGAGATCGACCATAAGGTGCCCGAGGCAGCATTAGACCCTTGGAGACAAATCGGCTGGAGGACGATGTGTTGAATCTCGACGCAATTTGAGTCTTCTATCGTCATTAGGAGGCGCTGAACGTTACAATTCACTGTCATTTTTGCGTCGGATTCGAAAATCTAGACTCACAGGAGAAGGATCATATTGTGCCCGAGACAGCAATATCCCCTTGGAGACACGTCGGCTGGAAGCCGATGTATTGAATCTCGACGCAATTTAAGTGTTCCATCGTCATTAGGAGACCCTAAACGTTACAATTAACTATCATTTTGGCGTCGGATTCGATAATCTAAACTCACAGGAGAACGACCATAAGTTGCCCGAGGCAGCAACAGACCCTTGGAGACAAGTCGGCTGGAGGCCGATGTATTGAATCTCGACGCAATTTGAGTGTTCCATCGGCATTAGGAGGCCCTGAACGTTACAGTTAACTATCATTTTAGCGTCGGATTCGAAAATCTACTAACAGCAGAAGGATCATATGGTGCACGAGACTGCAATATCCCCTTGGATACAAGTCGACTGGAGGTCGATGTATTGACTCTCGACTCAATTTGAGTGTTCCATCGTCATTAGGTGGCCCTCAACGTTACAATTAACTATCATTTATGCGTCGGATTCGAAAATCTACTCACAGGAGAAGTTCATACGGTGCTCGAGGCAGCAATAGACCCTTGGAGACAAGTCGGCTGGAAACCGATGTATTGATTCTTGACGCAATTTGAGTGTTCCATCGTCATTAGGAGGCCCTGAACGTTACAATTAACTATCATTTTTGCGTCGGATTCGAAAATCTTGACTTACAAGAGACCGACCATAAGGTGCCCGAGGCAGCATTAGACCCTTGGAGACAAGTCGGCTGGAGGACGATGTATTGCATCGCGACGCAAATTGAGTGTTCCATCGTCATTAGGAGGCCCTGAATGTTACAATTAACTATCAGTTTTTCGTCGGATTCGAAAATCTAGACTCACAGCAGACGGACCATATGGTGCCCGAGTCAGCAATATCCCCTTGGAGACAAATCGGCTGGAGGAC